>NC_064431.1:26902500-26965000 GCF_023375975.1 Astyanax mexicanus
GATGTTTGTATGTTTTGGCTCAAGTGCTTTTTTTGGATCCATTTAGTATAATTTAGCAGTTTGGTCAATGGCTTAATCTTTATCTCATCAGACGATAAGTCATTTAAGTGTTAGTTTTTCATACATTGTGAGGTGTTATCTTGTGAGTGAGATTTAACAGTGGCCAGCGTGCTCAGAGAGATTGGACTTTGTATTTTAGTTCAAGAGATTAGATTTTATTTTAGTTGAAGATAGTTGATATTTTTTATTTCTATTTTTTTTTTTCATTTTCTCCCCAATTTACACGGCAAACTACCCAACCCACCCATTAGGACCCCTTTTATCACTGCTAATGCCCCAACACACCAGGAGGGTGAAGACTAGCACATGCCTCCTCTGATATATGTAAAGTCAGACTCCGCCTCTTTTTTTGAACTGCTGCTGCTGATGCAGTGTTGCTGACTAGCATCACAGCACACTCGGAGGAAAGTGCAGTGACTCGGTTCTGATACATCAGCTCACAGATGCAGCCTGTGCTGATCGACATCACCCTTTACAGTGATGAGGGGAGAGAGCGCCATCTACTGTACTCACCCAGAGAGAGCAAGGCCAATTGTGCTCTCTCGGGGCTCCGGTAGCCGATGGCAAGTTACATGAACGGGATTCAAACCAGTGATCTCCTGAGAGCATAGTGGAAGAAATCACATGTACATTCAGTGCAGGAGAACCAACATTCATATCCTGCAGGTCAACGCAGTGTTCTTTAGCTTCCATCGGACATGCCAAAAGCCATGGTACACAATACTAGTGCCTGCCCTATGGAAGTCAATGTACCAATGTTTTTTGCCACATTGTTATGGAGCGTTTCTATTGGTCCATTTGTCATGACGTTTTGTAAATGTGAAGTACATTGTGTTGGTGTCCGGAACCGGTCAGAATTCAGAACGGTGGGTTCCACACTGAAATCCCATCAGATCCAGAGCCCAGTGCAGAGTGGACAGTTGGAATACGGGCTCTTTAACAACTAATAAAACAGGGATTAGACTTCATCCTGTGGGTTTCCTGTCCACAGAGCTCTCTCAGTACACACACACACACTAACACACACACACACACACACACACACACACACACACACACAGCTTTATTCTGAAACTCTGCTTTACTGTTTTGATGCAGAAACTAATGTCTTTCTGTTCTATAAATTTCTGTTACTTGCTTTCGCTTTTTCTTTTTCTTTCTCTCCCACTATTTCTTTCTCGTATATCTCTCACCTTTTCTCTCTCTCACTCTCACTTTCTCACTATTTCTCTTTCCTTTTCTCTCTCCATCTCTTTTACTTGCTCTCACTTTTTCTTTTTCTTTCTATTTCTCTCTCGCTGTTTCTTTCTCGTATATTTTTTATTTTTTCTGTCTCGATCACTCTTGCTTTCTCATTTTTCTCTCACTTTCTCACTATTTCTCTTTCTTTTCTCTCTTTCTAATTCTCTTTCCTTTTCTCTCTCCATCTCTGTTACTTGCTCTCACTTTTTTTTTCTTTCTCTTTCGCTATTTCTTTCTTATATATTTTTCACTTTCTCTGTCTCTCTCACTCTGACTTTCTCACTTTCTCTTTCTTCTCTCTCTTCCTATTTCTCCCTCTCTCTCCTGTTCTCTCTCCATCTCTGTTACTTGCTCTCACATTTTTCTTTCTCTTTTGCTATTTCTTTCTAATATATATCTCATTTTCTATGTATCTCACTCTTGCTTTCTCATTTTTCTCTCGCTTTCTCACTGTTTCTCATTCTTCTCTCTTCAAATTTCTTAGTCTCTTTCCTATTCCCTCTCCATTTCTGTTACTTGCTCTCACCTTTTTTCTCTTTCTCTCTCTCGCTGTTTTTTTCCCCTCATATTTTTTCACTTTCTATTATTTTTGCTTTCTCACTATTTCTCTCACATTCTTTTTCTTACTCTCGGGTGATCTCTCTGTTTCTCAGTGTTTGTCTCTTCCTTATTTATTATGTTTCTTTATCTGTCTCTCTCAATTTCTCACACTCCCTTTTTCTTTATTTTGTTTTTATTTCTCTCTCTTTTTTAATGATTGCTCTTTTTCTTTTTTCTTTTTTGCTGCTCCTTATTGCTTTTTGCTCTTTTACTCTTTTTCTCTCTCTCACTCACTCGTGTTCTCCCTCTCTCTTTCTTCTTTCTCTCTCTCTTACTTTCTCCTGCTCTTTCTCAGTATTTAGCTGATTCAGAGTGTGTTTCAGCTGATGGTTTAGCCAGCTGACACACACCTGCTTCCCGTTGCTCACTCTTTTTCTTCCTCTTGCCCTCTCGCCTTCCATTTTTCTGCATTTCTCTCCATCTGCTTTCAACCAAACCCCTGGTAGCTGTTAGGAGCTGTTAGGAGTAATTACAGGATTAGAGTGAAAGAAAGCATTTTTACTTTTTTCTTGGGTTCACCTGCTTTGAGATCAACTGTTCTGCAATTGGGTTCAACAACCCTCTGGGCTAGAGGGCTACTAGTCTGTAGCACTCTATCCATTACACTTCATTTTTCAAAACAGATTTTTTTTTTGGCCACGTAATGGCTTGGAAAATATCTGGCCTGCTGCCAAACTTCATAGCCGGCCCCTGATATTCAGTTTTCAGAATCAGGAACATTTGTTCGCAGTGAGAACCAAAGAATACTAGGTTCTTCAGCAAAAAACGTTGCCTCTTCTGTTCACCGCCACTGTACAACGACCTCTGTTGATGACATATGATGTGACGTTTTGACGTTTTGCTGAAAAGCACCACAGTTCTTAAAAGCCCGAATGGAACTTGTACAAGAACCAGAGATCTTTTGGTGAAGAATTGCTCCCAGTGTCTAATCAATTCACACCTGTAATAATGTACATACAGATTTGTAAAAAACAAAAAAAGAACCACTTAAAAATGATTTTACCAAATTGAAAACCTCTGGAATATAATCAAGAGAAAGATGGATGATCACAAGCTATCAAACCAAAATGAACTGCTTGAATTTTTGCACCAGGAGTGAGTAGCATGAAGTTATCCAAAAGCAGCGTGTAAGACTGGTGGAGGAGAACATGATGCCAAGATGCATAACAAAATGTGATTAAAAATCAGGGTTATTCCACCAAATATTGATTTCTGAACTCTTAAAACTTGAATATGAATATGAACTTGTTTCTTTGCATTATTTGAGTCTGAAAGCTCTGTATCTTTTTTTGTTGTTATTACAGCGATTTCTCATTTTCTGCAAATAAATCCTCTAAATGACGATATTTTTGTTTGGAATTTAGGAGAATGTTCATTTTACTCAAACATATACCTAAAAATAGTAAAATTCAGGAACTGAATTAATTTGAGTGTATATATAGCTGTATAGTAGAAGATTAGGGTTTGAAGCCGTTAGTTTAGGAACTCTCGCGTCTCTTTTGCGCGGTATATGAGGGAGCTGTGGGTCGTGGTGGGACGTGTTGGCCATGCTGATCAGGAGTGTATTGGATTGTTCTTATCTCCTCCATTGTCTTCATCAGTATGCGCTCGCTGCACTCCCACCGATTAAAGTCATTTGTTAAATTGCAGCTGAACTGTCCCCTGAACTCCAAATGTATTTTGACGTCTGTTTGTCAAGACGCCGCGCGAGCGCTTAAGGACATGTGACGGAACGAGAGCCAACGGAATACTAATACACTCATCAGGAACTCTTCTTTAATACACACACACACACACACACACACACAGGGACACAGGCAGGCACAGGGCCATCTTTATCTCCAAATGATAAAGTACCTGACAGTCACACTCAGTAACACTGTCACTGTCAGCTCTCGCGCTCTCGCGCACACCGCAGATTCCCCCTCTCTCCCTCTCCTGCTCTCTCTCTCTCTCTCTCTCTCTCTCTCTAAATCTGTCTATCTCTTTCTCACCTATTAAATATCTCTCTTCTCTTCTATCTTTATTTCTCTCTCTCCTTTTCTATGCTCTCCCACTCTTGCACTCTCGTGCTCTCACTTTCTCCCTTTCTTTCTCAGACACTGGCTCTATCTCACTCTTGTCTCCTCACTCTTGCAAACGTGTGCTCTGTTTCTCTCTCATGCCACTCTCCTTTATTTCCCTGCTTGTTTTTCTTGTGCTCTTTCTTTCTTTCTTTCTTTCTTTCTTTCTTTCGTTCTCTTTCTCTGTCTCTCTCTCGCGCACTTTCACAATCTCTTCTGTGTTTCATGTGCTCTTTCTCTTTTACTCTCACACACCCTCACTTGCACACTTCTTGTCTTGTCTGCACACTCCGTTTCTTTCTTTCTGTCAGATCCTAACTTATAGCCCTCTCTCACTCTCTCTCTCTCTCTCTCTCTCGCATGCACACACTTTAGCTTTATCCTTTTTGTCTCTTGTGTGCTCTCTGTCTCGCTCGTACTATCTCTTCTATATCTCAGGCTTTGTCTCATTCTCTCTTATGCTCTGTCTTTTTTCTGTTCTCTTTCACTTGTATGTGCTCTCTCTCTTTTTTCTCGTATGTGCACCCACTTCCTCTCCCTCGTATGTGCTATTTTTCTTTCTCTCTCTTTTTATCTCTCGTATGTGTTCTCTCTTTTTCTCTCTCTTGTATGTGCTCTCTCTCTCTCTCTCTGTCTCATATGTGCACTTTCTTTCTCTCGTATGTGGTCCCTTTCTCTCTCTCTCGTATGTGGTCTCTCTTTCTCTTTCTCTTTTGTATGTACTCTCTCTCTCGTATATGCTCTCCCTTTTTCCCGTTCTCTCTCTCTCTCTCTCTCTCTCTCTCTCTCTCTCTCTCAGACTTTCTCTCTTTCTGCTTGAGAAGTAGTTTTATTGTAGTGTGTGTGTGTGTGTATGTATGTGGGGTGTGTGTGTGTGTATTGTGGTGTAGCTGATATTGGCGCTGATATTGAACAGTCTGACTGCACATGCTAAATGTGCCGTCCTTCACTGAACTCAGTAATCATAAACCTGCTCTCCATCTGCCCAGCCAACAGCTGCTTTATAACACACACACACACACACACACACACACACACACTAAACTTTTGTGTGTCTAACTGTCTCTCTCTGTCTCACTCTCTCACACGCTCTTTCTCTACCTCCCTCCCACATCACTGTCAATTTTGGCGAGTATTAATCTGCATTTACGTAAATGTGAGTCCGCATGTGTGTATGCAGGAGTGTGTGTGTGTGTATGTAAGTGTGTGTGTATGCACGAGAGTATGTGTGTTTGTGTATATCAGTGTGTGTGTGTGTGTGTGTGTGTGTATGTGGCATAGATTCTGCCAGAGATGTCAGGTGGGCTCATAAATCAGTTTGAGTCTTGCTTGGCTTTATTAGGTTGGAGAAGTTTTCAGTTTTCACACTCATTATAAACAGGTGACTCACACACACACACACGCACACACACACACACACACACACACACGCACACACACTCACTGTCAGTTTTGGAGTTAAACATTTTAACGTCAAACTGTGACCTCCTAGTCCTCCTAGTCACCATTAAGACTGTAATACTTACCTGTTATATTAAAATATGTACCAACTATAACTGATGGGCGGAGCCTCTGGGGCAAGCTAAAGAGTCATTGGATACGTCAGGGAAGAGTAAAGCAAGCCAGAAATAGAAAATAATATTAAGATATGCACACATCGGTTTATTGTTTGATGTCGACTAGAGGTGGGCGATATAGCCTGAAAATAATATCACAATATTTCATGGTATTTTTGGGATAACGATACTTTTGGCGATATGACAAAACACTGAATAAAAAAATTATTTCAAGAATACAGTACTGAAACAAAAAATTAAAAATAAATTTTATTGATTTATATGATATTGCACACTCCTAACTGAAATATAAAAAATACAAGTTTTTTTTTTATTTGTAACAGAAGTCAAGAATCCAGAATATCATGATTCTAATAATAATGAACTTCAAATATCTCCACATATCCAGGATTAAAGTAAAATAAATGATACTGGACAGATATAATCTATAGTCTCTAGTAGATATATAATGGGAAATGAGAACAGTGTGAATATTTCTTTTGCTAAAAACAGCACAAAAAAAGTAGTACCCTGATGAGATAATTAGAGGTGGGTGGTATGGCTTTGCTGGTTGTGAAGAAGTTTTTATTTTAAATCTTAAAAAGGGGGTTGCACAGTAAAAGAGATTTAGAAAGGGTCTCCGAGTGGTCAAAAAGCGCTGCCACTATGATCGAAAGATCGCTGGTTCAAATCCCGGTCATGCAGCTTGTCATCGGCTGCTGAAGCTCTGAGAGAGCACAATTGGCCTTGCTCTCTCTCTGGGTGGGTACAGTAGATGGCACTCTTTCAACTCATCACTCCAAAAGGTGATGTCGATCAGCACAAGGCTGTGAGCTGCTGTATCAAGGGTTTAAGAACCTCTACATTAAGAGATCATAACTGATGAATCTGTGCTTGTGTTTCAGATCCCGTTCTCTCTGGTTCAGTTTCCTCTGTGGGAATATTTAAAGGTAGGTGATAATTTTCCTTCTTTCTATCGATCTTCTTCGCTCTTTTCTTTCTACAGGCCTTTCTTTCTGTCTATTTCTCTGCTCTCTTCTCTCGTTTTTCACCCTCTCCTGCACTAATTGACTCTGTAATGGTGGGGTAATAAAAGAATAATGGCCTGTTTATAATGGGGCACATTTACGGCTCGGTCGGTCGCACCGGACGGATATTTCTGTTCTTTGCGGTGAATCAGCGGATGGCGTCCGGACCGTGATGGCGGCCCCAGCTGTGATTAAACTCAGCCGTAACTCGTCACCGTTGCCCCGCTGCCTCTCCTCCTCGGTGTGGTCCTGGCCCGGGCCACGGAGAAACCGTTCCTCTTCGGAAAAGCCAGGATGACATCACGTCTCCGGGGCCAGAGCAGAAAATTCCATTAGCGCCTCAGATCCAGTGGAAAAGCCGAGGGAGTGAAATGAAGTGATTGATACTTTCACACGTAGACGGTCCTAAAACAGATCACATTTCAGAGTGATCGTATTCACGATTAATCAACCCGTATTAAAAATGCTGCTGTGGCATTCCATCAGGACTAGAGCCTGGCTGATTTAATGGAGCAGAGCAGACCTGATTATGTAAGATTTAGGACAAAAAAACTCAAAAAAGTCTTTTATGATATTTTATTTATTTTAATTTTCTGAGACACTGATTTTTTTGGTTTTTCATTGGCTGTAAGCCATAAACATCAACAATAAAATAAATAAATAAACGCTTAAAATAGATAATTCTGTGTGTACATCTATATAAAATATGAGTTTCACCTTTTTTTCTGAATTACTGAAAAACAGTAACTTTTCAATAATAATATAATAGTATTTGATGCACCAGTAAATGCTGTATCTGTTTCATAGATTAGAAGTTTTTTCAGTTTAGCTTTGTACTTTGATTGAGTACTAAGAAAAAAAAACCTCAAAAGTAATACTGAAAGTATTATTTTGACAGATTTGTAATTTTTATTCTATACTGTATTTACTCAACTATAACTGAAAGTTAGTATTATACATATACGTAAATAAGTACAACTAATAAGTAAAGTACGAACCTATCGAAAAAATACTTCATACACAATTTAGTTTGTTACAAGCTTGTTAAAACAGTACTTAAAAAAAATATTTCATTTAATTCAATTTAAATTGGCTTAGAAATACCTAGAAATATTCAACTATTTATATATTTAAATACATGAACTTATAAGTATTTAGAAATATTTAACTGTTTAAATATGTAAATAAATGAACTTAGAAATATATAGAAATACTAAACTATTTAAATAAATTAACTTAGAAATATTTAACTATTAAATTTTTTATATATAAATTAACTTTTATAATTAATATTTTATTGTTTTATGTATTGAATTTTGGTACTACTTGAATAAAGTACAACTCTAACAAAATACTTAAGTATTATTTAAATTGAGTACTGTAATTATTATTGTTATTATTTTGATAGTACTACTCAGGTACTTTACTTAAAAGCATAACTTAAATTCTATTCTGTACTATTCTATACTATTGTTAGTATTATTAAGTATTAGTATTAAAAATATGAATAACTGAAGCTGAATAGCGTAGCTAAGTATAAAAAGAAATAAAAAAGTACTTAATTATTACTTTGATAGATTAGTAGTATTACTATTATTTTTAAAATGTATATAATAATTGTTTTAATGTATATCATTATTTTTTTAAATCAGGTACTTTTACCTGATCAAAGTTCTCCTATTAAAATCCTTGTTACAAATCTCTTCTTCTCTTCTATTTTCAGTTACTTGAATTATTGTGTTTTTTTTTTATTAAAATATTTCTCTTTTTAATTATTAAAGCAGTATTTTTGATGGCAGTATGTTTAATCAGCGCATTCCTGTAGTCAGGAGAATTAAGCTATAGTGGAGCGGCAGGATGTTGGAGTGGGATTTTAGGAACTCTTTAAAAGTGTGAATAAAACAAAAGGTCGTCTGAAATCCCCCCTGAACTTCTGCACTACTGTAGTTCTGTGTCTCTCAGTCAGTTACAGTATTTAAGAGAGGCTGATATTCCGCAGACTCTGCACAGATGGCCAGAGCAGAACAAGAGAAGGAGAGAGTGAGGGAATGAGGGAACGAGGGAATGTCTTTGAAGGCGTGTCAAAGAGAAGCCAATGAATGACACTTCTTATTCCACTTGAGGGGGCGAGCACTTAACACTTAACACTTGACGCTCACACACAGCTGCACACGCCGTCATCCTCCAGTGCATTCATTCCCTCATCATCCATTCATCTCTCCATCTCTCTCTCTCTCATCACTGATAGCTTTATTTAGACACTTATCGTCACAGTTGTATTACATCATATCAATAAATATCAAACGCTTTTTTCCTTTCTTCTATAAAAAAGATACAATAAAAGCTTCTGTTTGAATGTTTTCTGGATAAAACTAGTATCTTATGAAATTTCTTACAATTAAAGACAATGTAATACAAACACAATAGAGTTAAACAGACGACACACAAAAAGAGTTTATCCACAGTTCAGGCTAGAAAAAGTAAGTACTTTGTAATGACCTGTTCTCCTACGTTGATTGCTATTAAAACGTGGTCTGGTTGCACTCTAAGTTACAGTCATAGACATCAAACGTAACTATAATAAACAATCAGTTGTATTGTACCATATTTTTCGCACTACAAAGTGCACTTAAAATCCTTTAATTTTCCAAAAAAATCAGCAGTAAGCCTTATAATCCGGTGTACCTTATGTCTGAATTTTACCAGTCAGGTTGTAAAGAGAAGTAAAGCCACTCAAGTTTCAGGTTAGTTCTCTAGAAGTATTAGCATTAGCTGCAAACCGCTTGAAGCGCTAGCTCTTTAGCTGTCTTTGGCAATTCAGAGGTGAGTATTAATGGCCTATAGCCTGCTGCTAACCCCAAATAGCAATGCTGGAACAGCATTAGCATTAGTTGCAAACTGCATGAAGCGTTAGCTCTTTAGCTGTCCATAGGTGAGTATAATTGGCCTGTGCCCTGCTGCTAACCCTGGCTAGCACTGCTGGAGCAGCATTAGCATTAGCCGTTTATTTAACTTAGATTAGCTTTACAGGTCTCTACTACTAGTTACTAGTGTCACATAAAATGATCCTTATAATCTGTTGCGAGTTATGTATGAAAATAATCAGAATAAAAGATGTTTATTGATAGTGCGCTTTATAATGTGAAAAATTAGGTACATATCTTTCACTGAATGTACTAAATTGAGCAGAGCAAAATTGGCTCTGCTCCCTCTGGGGTGGGTAAATCACGCTCTCTCCCCATCACGCTTAAAGGTGGCGCTGGGCGGCACGAGGCATCTGTGAGCCGATGAATCAGAACCTGGCCGCTGTGCTTTCCTCCGAGCGCGCTGGCTGCTCAGGCAATGATTCATCAGCAGCAGCTCGAAAAAAGGAGTGATTGACTTCACACGTGTCAGAGGAGGCGTGTGCTCGTCCGCATCCTCCAAGCGTCGCAGGTGCCACCGGTGATGGGGACGCACAAAATGGGTGGGACGATTGGGAGAAAATGGGGAAAAATCAAAAATAAAATTATAAAAAAAAAAAGTAACTTTTCAATTATATATTTTTTTTTAAGCTGCACTAGTAATTATACTTAAGTAAAAGTAGAAGTAATTTAAAGTAATGCTAAATGAATACAGTATTACATTTTAGGAAGACTTGAGCAAAGTACAAATTTATCAAAATTCTAGTTAAAATTGTATAATCTGATCTCAGTTAACTTATCTCGATGGCTTTAAACTCTGGGCCAGAAGAGCCTGAAATCTACAGGAGCAGTGGTGTCCAATTAGAGGTATTAGAGGGGGATCAATTCCAACACAGTCGTAGCTGTGCTGAGGAAATCACTTATTATTACTCCAGCAGGTCGGGGTCAGAGGTCAGTGTTGTGCAGGTATATTGGCTGGGGTCGAGGTTGGGGTCAGTGTGGACTGACTGGGGTTGTGTCTACTATGAGAATTTGTGTGTGTGTGTGTGTGTGAGAGAGAAAGAGAGAAAGAGAGAGAGGGACTTTCATGTGGTAAAAAAAGACTCCTCACTTTAATCTGAGAGCTAATGAAACACATGAGGCCTCAGAAGGAGTGTGTGTGTGTGTGTAGAGAGAGAAAGAGTGTGTGTGTGTGTGTGTGTGTGTGTGGAAAGCGAGAGTCTCACAGGGGGTTGTAGCCTTTAAGAAAATATTTATAATGATTTCATGCTGCGCTGAAATTGCTTTCCCCTCTGAGGAATCAGCACAGGGCTAATGCTAACACACGCCAGCACAGTTCCAACACATGCTAGGATACTGCTCTGCTAACACACACTAGCACAAGCTAGCACGCACCAGCACAGTACTAATATGCAACAGGTCAGTGCTAACACATACATACACTTTTACAGATTTTATGGATAAGACACATGGGATTATAAGACGGTCTTTCAATGACTGTCTATTTTGTGGTCTATTTCATCATACATAATCTGGCTCAACGGATTATAAGGCGCATTTTGTGCAACAAAAGTAAGGAACAAGGGTGTCGCCATGTTTTCCCTTCTAATGTTTACCTCGGTAAACAAAATTGTTATTATTAAAAAAACAAAAAAAGTAAAACGAGCGCTAGATGTAAATCTACACAGATTTCTCTCCTGAAAAAAAATGCTTCCATTTATTTACAGTAAGCTTAGATTTCCAATATTTTAAACAGTGTGGTTAGCAACAGCACTTAGCGCTAGTAGAAGTCGCCTGCCGCCGCTACACTGAGGAGCCCTGAGTCTTATGGTAAGTCAGGTTGCTCTCAGTTAGCGGTTCGTCTCACATATTTGTGCTTGTTTTAACACAGTAAACACACAGACTACAGTCCGATGTACTCGCCTCTGAACGCCAAAAGAGCTAGTGCTGCGGTTAGCAGCTAATGCTAATACTGCTCCAGCCTTGGTGCTGGAGAAACTTTACTGAAACTCCTGTATAACGCTGTACTTCAGCGGAGTGGATTTGCTGCTCCTTTACAACTTGACTGGTAGAATTCATACAAAAGGCACGCTGGATTATAAGGCACACTGTTGATTTTTGGGAAAATTAAAGGATTTTAATTATAAAGGTTTTTTTTTATAGTGCAAAAAATACAGTACTGTCACACTAAGACAGTGAACTACTGTGCATGGTAAATATTTGCACTCAGACTCAAGCACAACACCTCACAACCTTATTGTATCTTCTCATTGGCCATTTTATTATATTGTATTCTCCATTACTAAACTGATTGGCCATTTTATTAGAAACACCTATGTTATGCACCTCGACCTCGCATCTTAACCCCTTATTAGTTATGCAGACTGATCCGAGTCACTGTTAGAGATCTAGTCAGACCTGTTTAACTGCACTGCTGCCGAAACTGCAACTCTCTCTCTCTCTCTCTCTCTCTCTCTCTCTCTTTCTCTTTCTCTTTTTTCTTCCCCTCTTCGTCTTCCACGGGAAAATGAGCAAATGACATCAGCGTTCTCTGGACATAGAGATGGCTGCCCTCCCTGGTTCCCATCGTCCACTGGCTTTGAAAGTTTTTCATGTTGTGTTGTGCTTTTTTTTTTTGTAACATGTCAGTTCAACCATAGTAATCCCCAATTTTCTCTCTCTCTCTCTTTCTCTCTCTCTCTCTATTCCTCCCTCTCTTTCTCTCCTTCTAGACTGTGTGGTGGAGGAGGCAGGGGGAGCGGCTGGACTCTTGGCAGGCTGCAGTGTGTGGAGCTGTTGCAGGTGTGTGGGATTAGCCTCATCTCAGAGAGCGAGACAGAAAGAGAGAAAGAGAAAGAGAGAGAGAGCATGGAAGAGAGAGAGAGAGAGCATGGGAGAGAGCATGGAGAGAGCATGGGAGAGAAAGAATGGAAGAGAGTGAGAGAGAGAAAAGCAGGCCAAGCCAAGGTCATGCATAAACTTCACCCATCTTCATTCCTCATAAATTCCTTACAGGTTGGATCAGCTGCCCCACGCCGATGAGAGGCAGCCATTGTGTTAGATATTTGAATCCACTGTAATCAATTATATCATTTAATAACATTCAGACTAGTCCTAAACAAGAAGAGCCAATGGAAATCCCAAATGAAAATCTCAAGCGAGAATCCCGAACAAAAATCCAGAACAAGAAGGCCTAATGAGAAGGCCTGACATTAAAACCTAAAAAGCTACTAGAATCCTAAACGAGAAGCCCAAATAAAAATCCAGAGCAAAAAAACAGAACAAGAGGGCCTAACAAGAATCCCAAATATGAGGGGAGAACAAGAATCCGTAATAGAAATCCAGAATTAGAATCCCTAACAAGAATCCAGAATCAGAATTACTAATGAGAATCCCTAAATGAAAATTTGTTTTTAGAATCCCTAACGAGAATCCAGAATTAGAATCCTGAACAAAAATCCAGAATTAGTATCCCTAATGAGAATCCCTAACGAGAATCCAGAATTAGAATCCTGAACAAAAATCCAGAATTAGTATCCCTAATGATAATTCCTAATGAGAATCCAGAATTAGAATCCCTAATGAGAACCTACTGAAAATCCAAATTTATAATTTGTAACGTGAACCCCTAATGAGAATCCAGACTTAGAATCCCGAAGAGAAGGCCTGAAAAGAATCCCTAACGAGAATCCCTAATGAGAATCTTTAACGAGAATCCCTAATGAGAATCCTTAACGAGAATCCTTAACAAGAATCCTTATTGAGAATCCCTAATGAGAATCCTTAACGAGAATCCAGACTTAGAATCCCTAACTAGAATCCCTAACTAGAATCCCTAACGAGAATCCAGACTTAGAATCCCTAACGAGAATCCCTAACTAGAATCCCTAACGAGAATCCAGATTTAAAAGCCCTAACGAGAATCCCTAACGAGAATCCCTAATGAAAATCCTTAACGAAAATCCCTAATGAGAATCCTTAACGAGAAGCCCTAACGAGAAGCCCTAACAAGAAGCCCTAACGAGAAGCCCTAACGAGAAGCCCTAACAAGAAGCCAGACTTGGAATCCCGAAAAGAAGGCCTGAAAAGAATCCCTAACGAGAAGCCCTAACAGAAATCTAGATTTAGAATTACTAACGAAAAAAATCCCTAACAAGAATATAGAATTAGAATCCTACCTACTACTTAAGTAGTAAACTGATGTCTACTGACTGACCATTTTGTTAGAAATACCTTATTTATATCTACACACTTGTTTGCCATTTTATTAGAAACACCTACCTTATATCTTATATTGATACTGATTGGCCGTTTTATTAGAAACGGCCACCTTATATGTCCTCTTTGGCCGTTTATCAGAAACACATAGTCTGCGTAGGTGTAGACGAGACAACTAGGGAGAGAGAGAGAGAGAATGGACATTGCACCCAGAGGAGAAGGAACATGGCTGCTGGCCACTCCACCTGGAGTGTCTGGACTGGGATTGTGTGTGTGTGTGTGTGTGTGTGTTGGTGTGAGTGTGTGTTACATCCTCTACAATTGGTCTTCTCCTCCAGCAGGAATAGTCATGTTTCATGTCTGCAGTTTTGGGTAAAAGTGCAGGAACAGGCTGCAGATGTCTCGCTGCCTCGGCCTCGTGCTCGCTGTGTGTTTATTGCTGTAGGTGGGCGATGTTTGTTATTGTCACTGATGATGTTAACGTAGAGCGCATCGCTATTTAAAGTGATGTGTGATGTGTTGTATCGATGGCGGCCATTACTGTGGGTCAATGTTCTGTGACTGCGATAATGACCAGGCCTAAAGCCATGAGGAGAAAAGAGAGGAAAAAAGAACTAGAACTGGAGGGTATAAAAGTAAAAAAGAATAAGCTAGTAAGATGAACGCCATCTTTCTTCTTACCCATAGACCTCAGTTATCACATATTCTACTACTGTTTTTTTGGACTATGGAGTTCTCTTGATCTGATTTCTCACTGCCCTATGACTTATATCACTGGCCATTTTATCAGAAACACCTACTTTATATCCATGTATTGGCCACTTTATCAAAACACAAGCATTGTATCAAGTATAATTCGCTATTATATTAGAAATAACCACAGATGTGGAGGTCTGTGAAAAATATTTCACACTTCTACTCAGTAATAAAACTCTTGCATCCGGACGGCAATTGAAAAAAAACCCAAAAAAACAGGAGGACTAGTGAGTTTTTTTTTTTTTTTTTTTTGGCTTTCTCGGTCACATGATATCGCGTTTAGTAACTCCTCCATTTCCACTCGCTGTTGTGTTTACTACGTGGATCTCCATGAAAATGCGTGTCTAAAATCTAAGTACCGAGTGAAGCAGTGGACAAATAGCTATTTTATTAAACGCGAGGTGACGAAACTCAGAGATGTGCGTCCGGACAAGGCTAAAATTACCGGAGGACCACAGAGTTCAGAGAAAAACAGTAGAAAAATTTAGCCTGTACTTTTCTCAGAGGATGTCTGAGAAAATTAAACACGTACATGGTCGTACCGGATGGGATTAAAATCACAGAGGACCCCCCCATAAAAGAGAAAATTACCCCAGAACCCCCTGAGAAACTATTCCCGAATGTCCAAATAGGGCTTTAGTCCCTTTGTCCACTGGCCAATTTATCAGAAACACCTACACCTAGTAACTACAGTATTTCAAAATCTACTAGAAAGTCTAGAGTCTAGAAATAGTAGAGACTGAGTAGAGACTGCTGGGTTATGCCTTCTGAATTTAGTATATCCACCTTTTACTTTATATTATCAATAACCTTTTCAAGTAATCCCAAACACATTTAATGATGCCAAGTTCTGGTGCTTAGTTAATGCATTTTTTTTTCTTTTCTCCAGGTGCAGTAGCAGCATTTGTCACAACTCCCCTGGATGTGGCGAAGACCAGAATAATGCTGGCTAAGGTAAGAGGATGGAATTCTAGTTAGCAAAAATAATATATTGTTTAAGCTTAGAGAAAGGTACTCAAGTACAATTGTTTTTCTGTGCTGTTAATTGCGTTAAGAATTTATTTATTATTATTTTTTTAATAACCTTCCTTCATTCGCCCTCAGCATTCCAAAATACATATAATTTTTTTCTCCATTAACAAGCTCAAAGTAGCTATAATTTCAAAGTAACAATAATTTCAAGATGGCGGTGCCTGGAGAACTAAGTCAGTTAATTTGACTAATTTAATTGACTTAATCTCAGTGCCTCGTTTGCAATGTCAAGGCCCCCTAATTCTACCAATAAAGTGTAGAGATACTTTGAGCTTGTTAATAGTCCAAAAATTATGATTTCTTTGCTTGGGCAACACTATGCCCCAATCACTAGTATTATAACCTTTGGGAAACATCAGCTAAAAGCACGGTATTTCGTAATGCCGTGGTTTAAAAGAGGTGGGTTATATGACTAAGTTTATACTTATCATGTTTCACTACAACCCAAGTCCATTTCTCACCGTATTTCTCATTTAACAATAGCTAATAGAACCACATGGGCAAGGGCTAACTTGATAAACCATTCAGAGACGAGTATATTGGACTATAGCCTGCTGCTAACCCTGGTTAGCATTTCTGGAGCAGCGTTAGCATTTTTTCTAGCTCTTTTGTCTTTCAGAGGGAGTATATCGTTCTACAGCCAGTGCGTTTACCTTGTTCAAACAAGCTACATGGGACGAACCACTAGCTATTATTGCCCTGGCTTACCGGAACACTCAGGGATTTCTCAGTATAGCCCTAGCGGTTAGCTGCTAATGCTAATGCTCCAGACTTGGAGAAATTCAGGAATTTAATCTTACTTTAAATAAATGGAAGTGCTTTGCTCACCCGAATAAAAAGTTTTCAGGAGAGAAATCTGTGTAGATTAACTTCCAGCGCTCGTTGACTTTAAAATAAATGTTTTATTATTTTTTATTACAGTTTTGTTTACTTAGCTTAGCTTTACTTAACTTAGTTAGCTACCCCTACTCGGGACCTGCTGAATTAGAAGTTCCTTATAGTTTCTCTTATAATGCACCTTATACTCTAGAGTGCCTTATGTATGAAAATAGACCAGAAAATAGACGTTCATTGAAAATGCTCCTTATAATCCAGTGCGCCTTATAGTTTTAAAAATATCATATTTTTTATTGCAACAGTAACGTTATCTAAGGTGAGAGTGTTTGTGTGATTGGATCCAAAATCTCGGTCTCAGTTGGGGGTACAGTGCCAGAACACTGCTGGCTGTGGTACAACTGTAGCCTAACGGTGTTGTTTAAGGCGACTGTCCACTGATGCCTCGCAGACGGAGAATAAGGTGAACAAACAAAAGTCTCTAATGTAGACAAACCATGAACAGATAGAGAGAGAGAGAACAAGAGAGAGAGAGAGAAAAAGAGAGCAAGAGAGAGAGACAGAGGGTCAGCCAGGGACTCCGGTGACGCACAACATCCATTTTACTCTTGTCTGCGCTGTTGAGACTGAAAGCAGAGCGAGCTGTGTGTATGAATGGTTGATGTCAAAGTATGACTGTATACTCTGCACCGTTCCAACTGTCTGAGAACACAAGCACCTTCAATCTCAGGAGTTTCTAGTTTCTAGTTACTGTCCTTACACACCTGCCTCAGCTCTAGGGCTGCACAATATATCGTTTAAGTATCGTCATCGTGATGTGCGCATGCGCAATAGTCACATCGCAGGACGTGCGATGTCACTTAAGGCGAATAAATCAAACACTTTATGTTGCGATGGTTTGATTCTTGACACAAGAATAAGATACACAGCGCTGTCTCTGTGTCTGTGTGAGTGACAGGCTGCTGCTGCCTGAGAAGCCCAAGGGGGAGGAGGAGCACAAGGGGGAGGGGGGAGGAGTAAACACGAGATAACCACGCATGGCCTTCATCCACATGGTTGGGCACATGCTTGTAAATGAACGTGTGGAAAGCTGTGCACCTCAGTCCAGCACAGTTTTGCTGTGCAGATATTTCCAGCTACAGCTGAATTCATGCTTTTAATCCCAGAAAAATGCTTTTATTTACCTTTTAAAAAGCCAAATTTAAATGCCTGATTAAAGGGCTGATAACCATTGTTTTGCTGTTTTCCTCGCTTTTAACTTCAGTCACTTTATTGAAGCAATAAGAGCTCAAATCTTCTTTAAGTTACCGGATAGCATCTGCTGTCCGTATATTCAGTGTCTTGCAAAAGTATTCATACCCGTTGAACTTTACCCCACAAGCATACATTTCATTAGTTTTTTTTATTAAGTTTTATTGAGATTTTAAGTGATGGACCAACACAATGTAGCACATTGTGAAGTGAAATAAAAATACAGGTTTTTAAAAAATTGAATCAAATAAAAATCTGAAAAGAGTGACATTCTTAAGTATTTATCTCCCCTATATCAATATTTTAGGTTTATATCTCTACCAGCTTTGTGCTTCTAGAGATTGAAACTAAGAACGGCAATTCGGGACGCCTAGTGGTCCAGCGGTCTAAAGTGCTGCCACTATGATTGTTAAAAATTAGATTGCTGGTCCGGATTCCAGTCATGCAGCTTGCCATCAGCTACCAGAGCCCCGAGAGAACACAATTAGCTGTGCTCTCTCTGGGTGGGTAGATGGCGCTCTTTCAGCTCATCACTCCTATCAATCTGTGAGCTGATATTTTGGAAAGATACTACTGATGCTACATCAGCAGCAGTTTAAAAAAAAAAAAAAAAACAGGTGGTGGCTGACTTGTCGGAGGAGCCATGTTCTAGTTTTCACCCTCCTTGTGTTGTGGCATCACTAGTGGCATCACAAATGAAACTTCTTATGTCTTTCTTTCAACAATGCTTTTCTTCCTGCCACTCTTCCATAAAGGCCAGATATATTGAGTCCATGACTTATAGTTGTTCTGTGGACAGATTTACCCTCCTGAGCTGTGGATTTCTGCAGTTCCTCCAGAGTGACCATTGGAAATTGAATGTTCTCTCCATCTGGCACCCACTATCGGTCCTCACTCAAACTCATTATGTCGTGGCATAAATATACAGCCCAGTATTCAGCCTCACTCACAAGATAACACCACACAAATGATACAAGTGAATGACAACATCCCTTGAAGTCATACTTCATGATCAGTTTGCATGCTACTATTCCATGACTTCTGTTATATCAGTGTACTATTTGAAGAGATCTGACTTTTATGGAGAAAATCAGAAGGGCCTAAAACTGAACCATGGGGAACACCTGCAGTCATTTCAGTACAGTGATGAAGCTCATCTTCATCTCTCTCTCTCTCTCTCTCTCTCTCTCTCTCTCAGGCTGGGACGAGCACAGCGAGTGGAAACATCCCTCTGGTCCTGTACGAGGTGTGGAAGAGTAAAGGAGTGTTGGGGTGAGTATTAATGAGTATTAATGCGGTGATTAGATGGTGTGGTTTATATGGATGGTGTTGAGATGCTCTGAAGAGTCAGTGTTCTGATATTCCCAGTGCTTCTCCCTCAGCTCCCACTTCAAAACACTGACCTCTGCTCTCTCTCTTTCATTTTTTTCTTTCTTCCTTCTTCAGTTCCTTTCTCTTCTTTTGATGTTTGTGTCTCTTCTATTTTCCTTCTTTTCTTTTGATCCATTTAATCATATTCTATCTTTTCATCTTCACATTTTTCTTTCATTCCCATTTTATCTCTTCACTTGCTTTTCTCTCTTCTCATCTTTTCCTAATCTTTTTAGGTCTTTTCATCTCCTCCCTTTTATTTTATATTCTTCTTTCTTGCCTCTTTTTTTGTACTTTTATCTTCTCTCTTTTTATTGTTAACTGTTTTCTTATGTTCTTTTTTCTTGTGTTGTCTTTTCTCTCTTTTTCATTTGTTATTTCTCTTCTCCTTTTTCCCCATTAATGTATTTTCTAATCTATTATGTTCTCTTCTGTTCATTTTATCTCTTTTCTTGTTTTTGTTTCTTCTTTACTTATCTTTTAATGACTTTTCATCTTATTTCATCTCTTTTCTTTTTCCCCTTTTCATCTCTCTTCTTGTCTCATCTTCTTTTCTTGTCTGTTTTGTTCTTTTCCATTTAATCTCTCCTTATCTTTTCTTCTTTTTCAGTTTTATTTTATAATGCTTCTCTTTATTTTCTCTTTTCTCTTCTATTTTCTCTATTGTCTTTGTGCTTTCTTTTCATTTCTCTTCTTGTCTCGTTTTTTCTGGTTTTCTCTTCTGTTCTGTTCTTTTTTATTTTTCTCTTTTTTTCTCCAAATTTTCCCCTTTTCTTCTTTTCTGTTTTCTCCTTCTCTCTTTCCTTCTCTCTGATTTTTATGTACAAAGAATGTTTTTTTTTACTTCTACATTCTTCCTTTTTTAAACGCTAATATAAGAGTTGCCTGGTTAATTTTTACAGTGTTCCATGTGGTTGCTCTGGTGTTGCTAGGTTATTTCTACAGTGTTCCAGGTGGTTGCTATGTTGTTGCTAGGTTATTTCTACAGTGTTCCAGGTGGTTAATATGGTGTTGTTAGGTTAATTTTTACAGTGTTCCAGGTGGTTGCTATGGTGTTGTTAGGTAAATTTTTACAGTGTTCCAGGTGGTTGCTATAGTGTTGCTAGGTTATTTCTACAGTGTTCCAGGTGGTTGCTATGTTGTTGCTAGGTTATTTCTACAGTGTTCCAGGTGGTTACTATGGTGTTGTTAGGTTAATTTTTACAGTGTTCCAGGTGGTTGCTATGGTGTTGCTAGGTTTTTTCTACAGTGATCCAGGTGGTTGCTATGGTGTTGCCTGCTTTATTGTCTTTTCCTCTTTTCATCTCGTCTTTTTCTTTTCTGTTCTGTTCTGTTCTTTTCCATTTTATCTGTCCTTTCATCTTTTCTTCTCATTTTTCCCCTTTTCATCGCTTCTTTTCATTTTCTCTTTTATTTTCTCTTCTATGTTTACCTTTTTGTCTCTTCTTTGTCTCTTGTTCTCTTCTCTTCTCACCTTTTCATCTTCTCTCTTCTCTTTGCTTCTCTTTTATATCTTCTTTTTTCCCCAAATTTTCCCCTTTTCTTTCTCTCTAATTTCATGTACTGCTGATAAATAATCTCTACATAAAATAATGTTTTTTTTTCTGCAGTAATACAGTAATTATTTTTTAAACTCTATCAGAGAGAGAGAGCGAGAGAGAGAGAGAGAGAATCAGTAGAGAGACGGAGGTCTACAGGCTCTCTCTCTCAGAGCAGCAGTGCAGCTGTATGCCTCGGACAAATTGGCCAGCTTAAAAGCCGTAATTATGATAATGGCCCCAATTGCAGTCTAGTGAAGCCAGAAAGTGCTTCCACATGTTAAGCCCCGCCCCCGGTGCCCTGTGTGGCACTCCTGACCGCACCAACCAAAACAACTACAGTTAAAGCTGCTACAGCACCACACTCGCTTTGAAGAGCCGACCTCACGAATGCTGTTACACGATCCCCCCAAATTACCCAGCGCAGGCTAGTCAGGCTAATGGCGACGGCACAGCCGTGCACAGGGTTCTGTTTACACACAGTTTACCGCTGTGTTTTCTGTAGCTGTTTATTATCATCGCTGTAACTGATCATCAAAATATATATTCAACGCATTTACAACATATTGATTACAGCAAACATAAAGCCTAAAATAACATTAGACTTTAGCCTAGGGAGGAAAATTCATGGTCATGATGGAGGTGATGAGCTGCTCTTCAGTATCAACAACACCACATTCATTTTGTTGTAGTATGGTCAGCAGGGTGATACCACTTCTCATTGGTGGTTGGTACATGTGGTTGCTGTGGTGTTGCTAAGTGGTTGCCATAGTGGGCTAAGCTGTTTCTAAATTGTTACTAGATGATTGCAGTGTTTTTTAAAATGGTTGCAATTAGAACTGTAGAATAGAATTTTGTACAAATGTATCACACTATTAAAAGCCATGTTCACAATATACAATATAGAGTAGTTGCTATGGTGTTGCTAGGTTATTTTTTACAGTGTTCCAGGTGGTTGCTCTAGTGTTGCTAGTTTATTACTATATTGTCCCAGGTTGTTGCTATGGTGTTGTTAGTTTATTTCTACAGTGCTCCAGGTTGTTGCTCTAGTGTTGCTTTATTACTACAGTGTCCCAGGTTGTTGCTATGGAGTTGCTAGTTTATTTCTACAGTGCTCCAGGTTGTTGCTATGTAGGGGTGGGCGATATGGCTCTAAAATAATATCACGATATTTCAGGGTATTTTTGCGATAACGATATACTTGGCGATATAGGAAAACAGAAAAATAATTAATTAATTTCAGTAATATAGTGTAAGAGTATAACAGCATAATCATAATGTGGCAAAATAAATAATATAGCATAAAATAATATAATGCAGCAAAAAATATTGCAGAATATTTAGTGCATGCATATAAACTGCAAACTAAAACAATTACACAATAAATACACCTAAAGCTTCACAGTAAATAATAGACTACTTCTTAGACAGAACATCTCTATCACGATATGGATTTTTAATATCACGATATTTCTGTGTCACGATATATTGTATACGATATAATATTGCCCACCCCTATTGCTATGGTGTTGCTAGTTTATTTTTACCGTGCTCCAGGCGGTTGCTCTAGTGTTGCTTTATTACTACAGTGTCCCAGGTGGTTACTATGATGTTGCTAGGTTATGTCTGCAGTGTTCCAGGTTGTTGCTATGATGTTGCTTGGTTACTTCTACAGTGCTCCAAGTTGTTGCTATGGTGTTGCTAGTTTATTTCTACAGTGCTCCAGGCGGTTGCTCTAGTGTTGCTTTATTACTACAGTGTCCCAGGTGGTTACTATGATGTTGCTTGGCTATTTCTACAGTGATTCAGGTGGTTACTATGGTGTTGGTAGGTTATTTTGTACAATGTTTCAGGGTGTTGCCTGGTTATTTCTACAGTGTTCCAGGTAGTTGCTGTGGTGTTGCCTGGTTATTTCTACAGGGTTTCAGGTGGTTTCTGTGGTGTTGCCTAGCTATTTCTACAGTGTTCCAGGTGGTTACTATGGACAGTGTTTTAGGGAGTTGCTTGGTTATTTTTACAGTGTTCCAGGTAGTTGCTGTGGTGTTGCCTGGTTATTTGTACAGGGTTCCAGGTGGTTTCTGTGGTGTTGCCTGGTTATTTCTACAGTGTTGAAAAAGTGATTGCTATGGCGTTGCTAACTGATTATGAATTATTTTTACTAAGTGGATGTAATAAAATCACAAGTGGTTGCTGAGGCATTGCTTAGAGCTGGGCGATGACCACAAATCAACATCACGATTAACCATGAAGGACAGACAAATTTATTTATTTATTTTTTTTGGCAAAAGCTGCTTAAGATGCAGAGATGAAACAGTGTGCTGGGTAGTTTCTGTGGTGTTGCTTTCTATAATGTTGCTAATAGGTGTATAGGTGTATTGTTACTCAATTTTTGCAATAGTATCCCAGGTGGTTTCTGTGGTGTTGCACCATTGTGTTGCACCATTGTTTTCTCAGGAAATGCACTTTTTCTAGTTGTTTCTTTGTCTTTTTAACTTTTTCATCTGAAAACTAAAAGCTGAATAACTTGCTTGTGCTGTAATCCAGGCTGTACTGCGAGTTCCAGTCGGATGTAATGACTGCAGTAGCTGGAATCGTAAAAGGAGCCTCCAAGGTAGCGCAATAAATGATCGAATCGTAAAACAGCATCATTATGAAGAATGAAGTGAAGAATCACGGTGATATTGGGTCATAAAGTCTTCTCTGTTTAACTGAAGGTAGGATGAATTAAAGCTTTGGCTTCGTTGCTGTAATTTTTCGACCTCTTTCCAGTTCGGGAATGCCATCGCTCCCCGGGGACGGATCTGTTCAGCGGTGTGGCGGTGAGTCACGGCTCAGATTGGGTCCTGGCCTGGCCCGGGTCCAGGCTCGGGGAAGTGTGCTTTTATATTTATAGAGTGCAGAGTCATTCATCTGGGCCCTGATTAGATACGCCCACTCGTGAGCGGGCAGAGAGGCTGCTGATGGCGACGGTGAGTCAGGGAACAGGTGCAGGAAGTGAGAAAGTTCTGAACTCTTTCCTATCACTCTGACTCACTGCACACGGTGCTGAGAAACAGACGAGACGAGGCGAGGCGAAGGGCACTGGGGGGTTTTCCTGTATCTCTGTGTGGGAATAGTAATAGTGCTGACGGGGCAGCGAGCTCCTGCACACGGTTTCCTTCAGCTTCATCTTTTTTTTCTCTTTTTATCTTATCTCCTCTCTTTTTTGGGCTCTTTTACATTTTATCTCTCGTTTTTTTCTCTACAGTTTCACCCTTTTTATCGCTTCTCTTCTTTTTCTCTTTTTCTTTTCTCTTCTATTTGTCCCTTTTTGTCAACTCTTCTCATCTCTTCATCTTCTCTCTTGTCTTTGCTTTTCTTTTCATTTCTCTTCTTGTCTCTATTTTCTGTTTTCTCTTCTGTTCTTTAAATTTTTATCTCTTCTCTTTTCTCCAAATTTTCCCTGTTTTCTTTTCTTTTTCTCTTTCTCTTCCCTTCTCTCTAATTTCATGTACAGCTGACAAATAATATCTACATGAAAGAACTTTTTTTCCTTCTGCAGTGATATTCTTCCTTTTTTAAACTCTGATATCAGAGAGAGAGAGAGAGAGAGAGAGAGAATCAGTAGAGAGACGGAGGGGAACTGTGACCTCATGGTTATCAGAAGGTGGGAGGGGAACTGATTAGCATAAGTGGGCAGTTTCCCATCATCAAACTCACCCCCGTAAATGTAGAAGCAGCATGACTGTCGAGAGTGTTGAGTTACTGAGCCAAACCGGAGCTCTGATGAGGTTAACCCATAGTCCAGTCTGTGTTTCGCTATTCCGAGTGGTTCTAGGTGGAGTAGTGCTGCTAGGGGATTGATATAGAGTTGCAGTGGTATCCTAAGTAAGGGCATCTCACGATATGTTAAAAAATTAAGAGACCACTTCAGTTTCTGAATCAGTTTCTCAGATTTTTGCTATTTATCGGTTTATGTTTGAGTAAAAGGAACTTTGTTTTATTCTATAAACTACAGACAACATTTCACCCAAATTTTAAATGACAATATTCTCATTTAGAGCATTTATTTGCAGAAAATGTCTGAAAAAACAACAACAAAAAAAAAATAAGATTCACAGCTTTCAGACCTCAAATAATGCAAAGAGAAAACAAGTTCATATTCATAAAGTTTTAAGAGTTCAGAAATCAATATTTGGTGGAATAACCCTGGTTTTTAATCACAGTTTTTTTTTCATGCATCTTGTCATGTTCTCCTCCACCAGTCTTACACACTGCTTTTGGATAAAACTTTATGCCTACAATAACGATGATATCACAATACTGTGTTCTGTGATACTCGATATATCAATTCTCTACGATACTTCAGCATTTTTGTTACTGAAGAGGATAAAATACATTTAAATAATCAAATAACAGGAATTAAGTCAATGGGAAGTTTCCTTAAGAAATTAAAACATGCTAAAATGTCAAAAGAAAAAAAAAAGTTTTTTTTTAAGTTTTGAGGGTAAAATATCTAAAGTAATCTGATAATGACTCAAACAAAAAGTTTAGCTTTTATTTATTTTTTTTTCCATTTTTGGTCATTGGTCATGTTGGGGGCGGCACGGTGGCGCAGTGGGTAGCACTTCCGCCTCCCAGCAAGACGGCCTGGGTTCGATTCCCGGCTGGGGCGACCCTGGTCTTTCTGTGTGGAGTTTGCACGTTCTCCCCGTGTCTGCGTGGGTTTCCTCCGGGTTCTCCGGTTTCCTCCCACAGTCCAAAGACGGCACGTTCAGGCTAATTGGAACTTGATTGAAATTGCCCCTTAGGTGTGAGTGTGTGAGTGAATGTGTCTGTGTGTCTGTCTCTGTCTGTCTGCCCTGCGATGGATTGGCGGCCTGTCCAGGGTGTATCCTGCCTTCCGCCCGATGCCTGCTGGGATAGGCTCCAGCCCCCCCCCGCGACCCTTCACGGATAAAGCGGTTGACAATGAGATGAGATGAGATGAGATGGTCATGTTGGTTAGCTCAGTTTTCTGTCACTACACACACTCACACACACACACACACACTCACACACACACACAAAACACACACACACACAAAACACACACACACAAAACACACACACACAAAACACACACTCACACACGCACTGACCTACGTACATACAAATCATATCGCGCGTAAGAGCAGCTCTGAAAAACACATGATCCGGCAGAAGAATTCCAAAACGCCGGGTTCTGTGAATGGCTGGCATAGTGCTGAAATCTCTGACATGCTTGGCACCTTGTACAGCTTTGCAGTTGACAAAATTGATGTATTAGTGGGCGCACCACTTGTGACCTTATTTCTAAATACAGCACCATAAACCTCTGACTGCCCTGTTCGCCCCCCACAGGTGCTCAGTGTTTAGAGAGTCACTAAATGCTGAACTCCAGCCGTTGTGACCAGAGTCTGCCTCCAGGCCTGCAGATCAGCGAGCTCTGACCAAAGAAAACCAGCGGAGATGATTCTAGAAGTTTAGCCTTTGGGAATCCTTTTTACTTAGGGACTGATCACTGGTTAATATATACAGCTCTGAAAAAAAAGTTAAGAGACCACTTCAGTTTCTGAATCAGTTTCTCTGATTTTGCTATTTATAGGTTTATGTTTGAGTAAAATGAACATTATTGTTTTATTCTATAAACTACGGACATTTCTCCCAAATTCCAAATAAAAATATTCTCATTTAGAGCATTTATTTGCAGAAAATGAGAAATGGCTAAAATAAAAAAGAAGCAGAGCTTTCAGACCTCAAATAATGCAAAGAAAACAAGTTCATTTTCATAAAGTTTTAAGAGTTCGGAAATCAGTATTTGGTGGAATAACCCTGGTTTTTAATCACAGTTTTTATGCATCTTGGCATGTTCTCCTCCACCAGTCTTACACACTGTTTTTGGATAACTTCATGCTTTACACTCCTGATGCAAAAATTCAAGCAGTTCAGTTTGGTTTGATGGCTTGTGACCATCCATCCTTCTCTTGATTATATTCCAGAGGTTTTCAATTTAGTAAAATCAAAGAATCCATCTCCTTGACCAGGAACAAAATTGGTAATAAAGCAGTAAAGCAACTCACCTTGGGTGTGGATGCTATTCGAACAAGCGATTACCAGAATTATTAATATTTTTTAAATCCTGTTGATTTTGAGGAAAAAAAACAGGTGTCCCACTTGTTTTTGTCCTTACAGTTATTTTATACACATGTTTATTCCATATATATACAGGGGTTGAACAATAAAACTGAAACACCTGGTTTTAGACCACAATAAATTAAAAAAATGATTTGTTCAGCCGTGGTTTTATGTTTTTTGAATACAATCCAGGTTAGCACCCGAACATCCCTTTCAGACAGCTTCCTCCTGCGTCCACAGTTAATCCTGTTGGATGTGGTTGGTCCTTCTTGGTGGTATGCTGACATTACCCTGGATACTGTGGCTCTTGATACATCACAAAGACTTGCTGTCTTGGTCACAGATGTACCAGCAAGACGTGCACCAACAATTTGTCCTCTTTTGAACTCTGATATCACCCATAATGTTGTGTGCATTGCAATATTTTGAGCAAAACAGTTCTCCTACTCTGCTAATTGAACCTTCACACTCTGCTCTTACTGGTGCAATAATGTGCAATTAATGAAGATTGGCCACCAGGCTGCTCCAATTTAGCCATTAAAAAACCTCCCACACTAAAATGACGGGTGTTTCAGTTTCATTGACCAACCCCTGTATATGTTTACGCCACTATCTGTCAGCAGTCAGTGACTTGCTCTAGATAGGTCTTGATTCTGCACAAGAGATTGGGTCTGAAAGTGAGAGAAATGGGAAACGAGGGAAATAAAGAGCTAGTGTGTGTGCTCACAAGTGTGTGTGTACGAGTGCAGAGGGGGCTGCTGGATGGTTGAAGGACGTGTGTGAATGTCATCTGGCCATCCGTCATGCAGAGAGGCCCCCAGGGCCGGTGCTAATACCAAAAGCAGCTGCGTGGAAAAGAGCCCGGGGGGACGGCTCACTCTCATAGCCCCTGGCGCATCCTCCAGCTCCTCCAACATCAACACACATTCCTCCTCCATCAGCCCTAAAGCTGCCAAACAACTAGCGCCGTTCCGCGCTCGTTACAGAACACGCTTTATTTTAGACGCACGGAGGAGCAAATCCAAGCGCCTCGCCGAGGACGACGAGCCCGGCTTATTTTTATACTGGTGACGTTTTTTACTGGTTCCTGTCTGTGGTTGTTTTTAAGTTTATGGATATTTAAGGGTGTTTGTTCCCATCTGTTGGAGCCCCTGTCCCTCTAAAACACCTGATCCAACTGTTTTGTTGCAACTGTCTGTATTAACCTCCTAGAACCTGGCGTCCACATGTGTGGACGTCACATTTTGGGTTGTCTAGACCACAACACTATATTTTGCTCTACAAGGGCCTGGTGTCCTTGTATGAGGCCATTATACTGACACCTAGTGGCAGTGACAGAAGAGTTTAATATGTTACAGTTTCGATTTAATTCAGAAATTTAAATGAACATTTAAAAAATACATTTTTTTTTTACTATGTTATGTTTTTGAGTTAAAGCAGCATCTCAAATGAGTCCTGTTGCTCAAAGGGGCACAAATGTTCTTTCTACTTTTGTTTGCACTCAAGCAAAAAATGCTGCTGTGTTCAGGCACAAAATAAAAATGTTTTTGATAGAAATCAAACTTCTTTTGATTTCTATCAAAATGTAAATATATATTCTGTATATAAATAAATAAATATTTTATTGGTGGATGCTACAATGTTAATTGCAATCGCATTTCAGGTTTCTATAGTGTTTTTGTTCAGTGGTTGCTAGTACGTCTCACTTTAACTACCTGAAACTCTCTCTTTTCTCACTTTAAACTCCTGAAATTCTCACTTTGGCCACTTGAAATTCTCTTTTTTCCCTTCAAACTCCTGAAAGTCTCACTTCAACTACCTGAGACTCTCTTTTCTTCCTTCAGTTTCCTCAAGTCTCACTCCATTCTCATGTCAGCTAACTAGAAGTCTCACTCCAACCACCTGAAAGTCATGTAAAAACTCCTGAAAGTCTTAATTTGACCACCTGAAAGTCTCATTGTATTTTCACTTCAACCACCTTTAAGTTACGCCAACCATCTGAAATTCAAGTAAATATCTTATTCCACTTTACTCAAACCTCCTGCAAGTCTTCCACCTTCTAAAACTCTTTTCTCACTTCAAACTCTTAAAAGTCTCCCTTCGACCACCTGAAAGTCTTGTTTTTTCACTTCAACCACCTTTAGGTCTCACTTTATTTTGATGTCAACTACTTAGAAGTCTCACTTTCAACCACCTGACAATTATTCTGCTTTACTTAAACCTCTTGCAAGTCTTACTCCAATCTCACTCCAACCACCTAAAAGTCTCTCCAATCTCACTCCAAGCACCAGAGTCTAATGCCTGGATCAGACTACACAAATCTAGCACGATTTTGACCAGATTTTGTCGGAGCCAACAAATTGCCTGACAGTCCGTTGAAGACTTTCAATTTTTTCAGTTTGACGTGCTCTCTGGCAATGATTCTTTTCTCCTGTTTCGCAAAGACCTGTGAACTGACACAAGGACGTAGATGATGATTGGTCGGAGACTAACGTGTAGTGTTGCCAGTTCCGACAGTACGACACAAAGATTCCTGCTTAGTCTGACATAGTGAACATCGTGTGAGAAAAAACATTGTGTAGTCTGAACTTGGCATTACTCCACTTTCTTTCTAGTCCCATAAAAATCTTTCTCCACTCTCACTCCATCAACAGAAAGTCTCACTTCACTAATGCCTTCTGATATATCACTCAGAATAAATTCAACTTAATTTCTGAAAATCTGAGTGTCAGGTGTAATTATACCATGATTTAATTTTCTCTAGATGCAGAACTTTGTGTTAAACAAGATGTGTCATCTTTATTTACGTATTTCTTTCTTTCATCAGGCTGTTTGCTGGTAGCATCCCCAGGATGACCTTCATCAGCGTGGGTGGCTTCATCTTCCTCGGAGCTTACGAGAAAGTCCGTCGCATGATGTTATAGTCAGATACCCTGTGGAAGACTGGGATCTGGCTGAGTCTCACGTAGGGTCAGATCTCTCTCATTAAGACCTGATGGAGAGATCCTGAGACTCTGACGTCTGCTCTGAGGAACTACACCACAGTACTGACCTCAGATCTGCAGAAACGGACAAATCTGACGACACTGTGAAGCGAGGCGTAGGGCGCAGGTCATACCAGGAGAGGGGACCCAGCAGTGGCCTTCTGGGGGCAATAGCTGGCACACCTGGTGCTGGAGGAACCATCAGCAGATCACATTACCCAGCGGTTTGCATTCCTGGCCATCGATGCACTGCATATTAAGTTTAACGGCCCGAGTTCCAGGGATTTTAAAGCGCGGCTCGTTTTCAGAAGGACATGCCATCCTGATCGTGTGTGTGTGTGTATATTTGTGAATGTGTGTGAATGTAACATTAAAAGTGTTTTATGCTGAAACCTGTGTGTCGTCTCTTTCGTGTGTCATATAGATATTACTTTAAACTAGTGCTGTGCGATATGACGATAAATTACGTGGGGACGATAGAAAATAGTTTCTACAGTAATTTCATCAGTTATTCATGCAAATATATAAAGTAGCCTACGATGAAATGTATTGGAGTGGTCACTTTGCATAAACTCAGTTTATATAAGTGATAATAAAGTAATCTTTGCAAAAAAATTGATTTTGCAACATGATACTGCTTTACGTTATTTGACGGACACGCGCGGACATGCCGGTTTGCGACATGCTTTACGTTATTAAACTCATAAGAGCTGAACAATGGAGACGCATTGTTCTTTTGAAAAAATTAGCTACTGCCTCTACCTCATCTATTTTCATTTGATACATATATATTGCTGCACTAAAATGCAGTAATTCTCATTTGTGAAAGTTGGGTTTAATGTCACTTTAAAATAAAGTTGGAAAAAAGTAAGCAATGATATTATTTTGTCATATTTTTCAAATAATAACTGAAAATATACTTAAATGTATGTTACATATATCATGATATATATCGTTATTGTGATATAAAAAAAATACATATCGTGATATACAGTGATGTCAGTAACGCGTTACTCTAATCTGACTCTTTTTTCAGTAACGAGTAATCTAACGCGTTACTATTTCCAATCCAGTAATCAGATTAAAGTTACTTATCCAAGTCACTGTGCGTTACACTCTCTCTCTCTCTCTCTCTCTCTCTCTCTCTCTCTCTCTCTCTCTCTCTCTCTCTCTCTCTCTCTCTCTCTCTCTCTCTCTCTCTCTCTCTCTCTCTCTCTCTCTCTCTCTCTCTCTCCACCTCACACACACACACACACACATCGCGTAATCCATAAAGTAACTAAGTTTTTTTTAAGGAGTAATCAGTAATCGGATTACTTTTTCAAAGTAACTATACCATCACTGCTCTAGGCTGTGTCATATATGCGTATCAGTTTAACCCTCTATTGTTTCCTGGGCTTGTAGAGCTGATGTCATGTAGGATTTTCTGGTATGAGAGAGGCAGTCAGACAGCTTGTCTTTCTTAAAGCTTTTCTGAATTCGTTTTTTTTCCGTTATGATCAACAGGAAGCCAGGTATGCGCCGGTCGCTGTCGACGTCCAGCAGGGATGAAATTATTCGCTGGTTTAAAGAGGAGCAGACCCTCAGAGTTTGTTTACAGCAAGGCGAGAGTCGAGTTGCCCCCTGGTTTCATGGTGAGTTCAAAGTGTGGGCCATCTGTGAGCTTTAATCCAAGAAAAACCTCTCTCTCTCTGTCTAAGTGTTCTGCTTATAATTACTGGGTTTGTTATTATTATTATTTCAAAGGATTAATGCTATTTCTTTATATTTGTTTGCAATATTACTAACATAATAAATAATTATCTTACAGTCAATAAATTGAAATACGTGATTAAACGTTTTTGATTTGAGCTCTTTCTCTTTGTACACAGGTATTATTACTCGTGAGGAGGCGGAGGATTTGCTGAAGTCAGGCAGCGCTGGACGCTTCCTGGTCCGTGTTAGCGAGAGGATCTTTGGATATGTTCTTTCTTACAGAACATAGTCTATGACTCCTGCAAGTTTGGGCAAATTTCACTGTATTGTTTATTTTATATTAATTGTTTTTTTTATTCATGTTTAAAATTAAATTTCTCATGATTTTCCCATAATGCCAAAACAGGTCCACTACCATTTGAAAGAGTCTGTCCTAGGCTATCACCTCTGCAAGTTTGGGCATATTTCATGCTTAAAATTAAATTTCTCATGATTTTCCTCTAATGCCAAAACAGGTCCATGACCATTTGAAAGAGTCTGTCCTAGACTATGACTCCTGTAAGTTTGGGCAAATTTCACTGTATTGTTTATTTTATATTAATTTTTTATTTTTTTTTACTCATGCTTAAAATTAAATTTCTCATGATTTTCCCATAATGCCAAAACAGGTCGATGACCATTTGAAAGAGTACAACATAGGCTATCACCTCTGCAAGTTTGGGCAAATTTTACTGTTTTGTTTATTTTTAATATTTGCTAGTATCAGATGTAAATTCTTTCTCCAATAAGCCATCACAGGGCCACTGTGAGGCAGTCCTATCAGTTCCTCAGGCTATCAGCACTGCGTATTTCTGCAGGTTTCACTATAGATAGCCCCTTGCACTTGAGGTATTGGATTTAAGGTGATGGTTTTAAACTCACACCCCCTGTTTCTAGCACAGGTGTCTTTAACAGGTGATTTCTAGACTAGACTGTTTAGAAATATGCTGAGCAGTTTAATGGTGGAACAGTTAAGTGGACCTTTTTGTTTTATTTGTTTTGTCATTATTGGAAAATCATGAGAATTTTCATTTAAAGCATGGATTAAAAAAAAATAATAATATAAAATAAACAATACAGTAAAATCTACCCAAACTGTCAGTGGTCATAGCCTAGGACAGACTCTTTCAAATGGTAGTGGACCTGTTTTGGCATTATGGGAAAATCATGAGAAAATTTATTTTAAGCATGAATAAAAATAAAAATGAATATAAAATAAACAATACAGTGACATTTGCCAAAACTTGCAGGAGTCATAGCCTAGGTTGGACTCTTTCAAATGGTCATTGATCTGTTTTGGCATTATGGAAAAATCATGAGAAATTTAATTTTAAACATGCATACATTTTTTTATTAATATAAAATAAACAATACAGTGCAATTTACCCAAATTTGCAGAGGTAATAGTCTAGGATGGACTCTTTTAAGAGGTACTGGATCTGTTTTGGCCTTTTGGGAAACTCATGAGAAATTTAATTTGAAGCATGGATTGAAAAAGTAATATTAATATAAAACTCTCTCTCTCTCTTAAAAACCGATGGGATTGTTATGGTATTATATCAAATAGATAATGTACTGCACTAAATCTACAGTGAGGTGAGGTTTTCTTCTCGTTTCTGGGCTTAATGTATGTCTGAATTAATATAACCGACTGAAACGTGTCTGTCTCTCTCTGTGTTTTTTAGCGTGCTCTCCTCCTGCGCGTCTGTTTACCGTAAAATCGCGCGTATACGCGCGGATAGCTTGACTCCGGTAAAACACCAGCATAGATATACTCCTTAATAACTGCCCACATCTTCCCCAAGGTACACAATAAGACACTTCAGCAGATCCCCATCGGGAATCCTCACGAATCTCCCGATTAGCCACTCCGGGCCTGGACACACTGACAAAGTTGTAATTAACTGATTTCCAATTTCCAGTCTTCATTATGCATCTTTTAATAATGCTTTTTCCGCCCAATTCCTTCGGAGGGGAGTGCAGACAAATGTTCTCAGTCTTCAAACTGATTGGGCATAAAAAAGGCCACTGCAAATTTCATATTTCTTTATTTGTGGATTTCATGCATCTGTTTGCCAGTATTCATAGTGCTGTCATTATCAGCCAGCATTGGCAGAGCAGCCAAAAAAATATTGAGAGCATGTGTGCTGTTTGACAAAAAGGTTAATTTATATAAAATAAAAAAACACTTGAGGCTTGTAGTGTAAAGACAGCCACTGACACTGGTGATTTTTTTTTCGATTTTATATAACATTTTATTATTTTATTGTTTATTCTATTATAATTCTGGTCTAAGTGATTCCTAAATGGCCAGTGAGTTTATTTAACTGCGACTGAGTGAATACAGCCCAAACCCAAGGTGTGTTAAAAACAGTTTTTTTAGTCCGGTGTTCTGTCGAATTTTGCTACCCATCGATACATGCTTCCCAAAGGTACTGCGCATGCGCCGACCTACACAATTTAATTCTTTCTCGTGTTTTATGTATAATTAATCTGGTTTAGGGGGCGTTATGTGCATTAAACAACCTGGACGCACTATCATTGCACAGAAGTGTAAATGGAAACTAAAAATTACACTTATTATCATAAATAAATACAAAAGCAGTTTGTAATGAGCTATATTTACTATAACTTTGCCATGGTACAATGAATTATGCACTCCAAATCTAATAACGTACATCTACTGGAATATCACTGGGTACATGCCCTAAAATAGTGCTTCTTTTGTATTTTTACAGTTAAATATTCATTGGGGCAGCACGGTTCGACAAGGTAGCAGAATTCGACAGAACGCCGGCCCTCTTTCTCCAGTCCAGCTCCGCCCGCCCTCTCATCAACAGACTTTTGGAAGAAACCAAAGTCACTGGAAAAGAGGGGGAGATCTGAGATTTTGAGGCATGATATTTAATATAATTAAAATAATATATTTCACCGTTCCTATTAAATTATGATTATTTACGTTTATATCTCACGTTTTAATACAATATAACATATAATGAATATATTAAAACACACAAATTAAAAACCTTTCGGGCAACAAAAAAACCCCGAACCTAGTTTTGAATGGTCGTGGCTCCACTCCACTGAATCAGTAGCCACAAGAAAGACGTCCTTTTCTCCGGGAGCTGCATGGGGACTGCAGGAGTCCAAAGCCTCGCTGTGTTTTATGGGGAACAGTTATTAATATTGGGTCAAATAATCCAGTATTTCTTCACTCTGGTGCTGAAGGTCCGCTGCGCTGCACTGTGTTTCCCCTTTACTCTGTTTTCATTTAAAGTCCCTCAGTCTTAAAACAGCGGCACTAGCCGGCCTCCAGCGGGCCTTCAGCACCGATAGTGATTATTACCCTGCCGGATTAGATTAGAGCAGCGCGGCGGAGCTCTGTAAGTCCCGGTGAGTAATTTAGTTAGCTGACTGTTTCAGCTCTCGGTGAAGCGCGGTCTTATTATGATACTTAAACGGCGCTGGGTGTTTGTTTTGTTTGTGAACGAGCAGATGCTGCTGCAGGTAATCGAGCTAACTGTAGCTAATTAGCTTAGCCAGCCATCCTCCACTCGCTAGCTCGCTAACGTTAGCTATCTTACAGCGTTATTCGCCATTAACACGCTTTAAATAGTCTTACCACTATTTAAAGACTATTTAAAGCATGTTAATGGGTGTTTGTTTTGTTTCTGAACAAGCAGGTGCTGCTGCAGGTAATCGAGCTAACTGTAGCTAATTAGCTTAGCCGGTTGAGCTAACTGTAGCTAATTAGCTTAGCCAGCCATGCTCCACTCGCTAGCTCGCTAACGTTAGCTATCTTACAGCGTTATTCGCCATTAACACGCTTTAAATAGTCTTTAAATAGTGGTAAGACTATTTAAAGCGTGTTAATGGCGAATAACGCTGTAAGATAGCTAACGTTAGCGAGCTAGCGAGTGGAGCATGGCTGGCTAAGCTAATTAGCTACAGTTAGCTCAACCGGCTAAGCTAATTAGCTACAGTTAGCTCGATTACCTGCAGCAGCACCTGCTTGTTCAGAAACAAAACAAACACCCAGCGCCGTTTAAGAGCTGATTCATGACCTTTTCTCCCAGCACAGGGTGTGTTTTTCTCAATCAGCAGCAGCTTTTAAACCACGCTGTAGTTCAGTAATAAGATCGCGTTTCACCGAGAGCTGAAACAGCCAGTTAGCTAACGGTAGTCAAAATACCTAACAGGCCTGAGAGCTCCTCTCGGTACTCCGGTCTAATTCGGCAGGGTTTTTGTAGATATTTAATTTCTGAATCTTATTAATACTGAATTAAAGTATGGTAATCTGGCTAATGTTAAAAAGTCAACTAGCTTTTTACCAAAACACTTTTAGTTAATTTATACCCAATTTTAGCGGTGTGTTCCCACAAGACGAATAAAAAAAATAAATAAAAAAAATATTGGCGGCCGTCTGCGCATGCGCGAATATTGGCGGCCGTCTGCGCATGCGCGAATATATACACTCGGCCGCTAATATTCGCGCATGCGCAGAAGGCCGCTAATATTCGCGCATGCGCACTCGGCCGCTAATATTCGCGCATGCGCAGAAGGCCGCAAATATTCGCGCATGCGCAGACGGCCGCAAATATTCGCGCATGCGCAGAAGGCCGCTAATATTCACGGCCGCAAATATACAGCGTGATTTAAAAGCTGCTGCTGATTGAGAAAAACACACCCTGTGCTGGGAGAGAAGGTCGTGAATCAGCTCTTAAACGGCGCTGGGTGTTTGTTTTGTTTCTGAACAAGCAGGTGATGCTGCAACTGGATTTTATAAAGAGATGAGAAAAGAATGCTTTCGTCGTGGATTTAACATGAAAAGGTAAGCTGCTGTTATGTTCTGATCTGTGCAGGCAGTTTATGCACTTAACGTAACTCCGTTAGACAACTAACTTACAGAGCTAGCGTTTGTTGTGTCTCCGGCTTAGTTTTCTGCAGTCCATGATTTATTAGCTAAGGTGTTTAGTTTATTTTGACCCCAAACAGCAGCATTCACTGCATTTTGCATACTATTAACTAACCGCGTGAATCCACTGTACGTGCAAGTTAGCGTTAACTTCATCACGAACGAGTAACGGATTAGTAAACACACTCTTGTCTTTTTTTTTGAATCCTCACAGTTTCTGTCAGAAAACACTGAAAGAAAACTTCTCCTCTGTCTCTGTTTATACAGCGATGGTTTGGGTTTAAAGCTGGGTTTGTTGTGCTGGATATTTGGTTAGGAGCAGATTTTATAAGATGTGTGGCTGCATAATTGTGAACTGAGATCGCGGTCTGTGAAGTTACACCCGCAGCTAACCAGTGACTTTAAAAAACAAATAAACACAGCTGTTACTGGACTTTATGGGTTTTAAAAAATGAGTTAATTACTTTTAAAAGACTAGGCTACTAATGTTGGCCCTGCTGAGTCCAGCTGATCATCCAGAAATAAACATTACCTATGCTGGTCAAAAGCTATTTAAAGAGCTAACCTCCCAGGGTGTGTTTGTTTTTTTCTGGTTTTGAGCATTTTTTTAAGGAGGGAGTGTACGTCTGTGCTGCAGTAGAAGAGTGTAATTTTAGAAAAGTTCCTGTATTTGTCTCACTGTCTTAGATAGAATAGACTTTAAACATGTTACTAAAAATTAACACTGGACCGTGTTTTTAAATACTTGCCATTCTGGATGTCCTGAACATTTTCATGCATATTTTTATGTCGGTTAGTTTTATTTATATAAAGTAAGACCTGTAGATCTACTTTATTGGATAAATTGATACAGCTACCATGAACTGTTTTGTTTCTGTTCTGTAAAATCAGGCCCAGTTCCAAAAGACACAACATCCTCAGTGTCCTGGAGCTCCAGCTGAAGCACTGGCCAGTAGACCAAACAGGTCCTCGCTGTAAGGTGAACCAATTTATCACTATACCTTAAACAGAACCATGTAGCGGAGTGGGAGAAGTGCTGCTACCATAGGAATGAACGCAGCAGCAGCACCAGTTCACCATTCAACGTTAAACAAGGAACTGTCCCTGGCACATCTTCCAACCGTGTACCAGGTTCTGTATTCACTACAAGTTATGTATATGTTTTGCATATTCATGAGAAAAGATCTCATTTTATAGAACACTGGCACTTATTTAAATGCTTTGTTTTGCAATTCTAGCCCAATAGGGAAAAGTATTTACTTAAGAGCATATAAATTGTACTTGTTTTCTATTGTCTACTTTGTAAGTTTTATCAAAAAAGGGCACCATTTTATTTATTTCTATTTGTTTTTAAGGGTGTGTTTATTTATTTATTTATTTTTTAAGTTTGAGGGTGCATTGTGTCAGTACCTAAACTATGTTGGAGAAAGCTTTCTAAAAGTCACTAGATGTTCTCACTGTTTACAGTAGTTTTTTTTTGCTTGTTTCTGGTTGCATTTTAACCACAAATGGAACATTTTAAGTGAAAACAAATTAAATAAGAACTAGTTTTTAACCATTTCTTTATCATCTTTAGTTTGATTTTTAGTAGGGGGAAAAAAATCGATTTAAATCGAAAATTGGATTTAAAAAAAAAAAATCTAAGATTTTTTTTTTTCGGCCATATCGCCCAGCTCTATACTCTAGTTTAGAGGTTTTTTTTATAAAACACACCTAAGGAAAATAGCAGGTATTAATAAAGCTATTGATTCCATACTTTTAAAAAGGTAATGATTTTCTTTAACTATATAAATGTTTTAATCGTTTTGTGTATTGTATGCTTTTAATTGCTTCCTGTTTTGTATTTGTGTTCATGTACTTAAGGCTTTAATCCTTTTATCTTGATATTGTTTATCTTTTGATGTTTATTAATTACTTAACTGTATTTATCTTTATATAGTATACTGTTAGTGTTTTAATCCATACACTTTTTGTATATATTTCTTTTATTGCTTAGTTACTTGCTTTATTAATGGTTATTGTATTGGTGTTTTAGTCTTATTTTGGGCTTATATTCATTAAAAACATTTTAACGTTTGTCTTTTAGTGCTTTAATCAATTAATATTGTACTTACCTTTTACTATTTTACTATTAATCTTTCTGTACTTAATTATACATTATTTTTTATTTATTTTTTTTATAAAATTAAAGGCGGGTTTATTAATTGTATGTCTTTATACGGGATTTTATATTTGCATTGTATATATTTTTGTTTCATTTAATGTTTATGCTCTTTGTCTTTTTCAGATTTTTACATTTTTAATTTGTGTATTGACCCAAGGAGTATGGGTTCCTCTCAAGGTTTCTATCTCTCTTTCTGAGAGAATTTTCTTTGCCGCTGTTTTTTTTTAACTGTTCTTAATTTTGTTTGTTTCTTAACTTTGTCAATAAATGTTTTTTTATTGCTATCACTTTTGTCTGTTTATTTGATCACACTATCGCTAAGTTTCTTGAAATGTGTTTATGGAAAAAAAATAATTTTAATATTTTATTAAATGTGGATTTGATGCCCACATTCAACCACTTTTTAACACTTCAACTAAACACTGAAAGAATAAATCAGAAATTATTGATTTCTTATTAATGTAATGAACAGAGATGTTCTGAAGTTAAAAGCTGATTATCCCATGTGTCTCATATTCCCAAATATGATAAGGTTGATAAGGTCATGTCAGCTCCAAGGACAATTTCAGTTTTGTATTTCAGTGAAAGTTATTCCTTTAATTGAATTTATATAAATAATGTATCTGGTAATATACAAAGGCTCTCAGTGTTGTTACACCTTTTTGTTATACTTAAAACCAAAGTGTAATTTTCAACAACTCGCCTCTATGTGATGTTTGACCACTTAGGAATTACACTGACATTACTTCTACAAGTCATGGGATAGTAGGTTTGAGGCTGATCATGAAGTGTTACCTCAATGTATTGGCCAGTAATTTATTATTGAAGGTTATTCATTCAAATTTATTGTGACTGGTGGTCTGCCTACAATTGTCTGTGCAACTCTGAGAAATATCTATATACAACTTTTAAAACGATTAAAGCTTTGGGATTTACATGTGCAAAATTAAGCCCTGCATACAGAAATATACTGATAACTTTCTGATGCTTTAAAAAATAAGAATCAAAGGAATCAAATTCCAAAAGATAAGCATTAGCATTTCAGAAGTACTGTCCGAGGTCAGCATACACACTAGAAAAACAGAGAAAAAAAATCACAGTTCTTACAGTCTGCTTGTCTTACCAGGTTCCATGAGACACTGCAGTATCCCTTTATTCATCCAATAACATAAATTATACATTAATAAAACATCTGTTTTATTGGACAACGCCTGGGTCCGGACCCGGACCGCAGTCTGCATATATGTGATCCCTGGCCTCGACCATATACACGGTTTTGTTTTATCAAACCACTCCTTGCTGCCCTGCAGAGAACAACAGGTTCAATATTCAGTTTTACAGTGTTAAATATGTCAGGTCAAGAAACACTTTCTTTATTTTATATTTTTTTTATAAAAACAAGTATTTATGTTAAGTGAAATCAAGAAAGACCATATTTTATTTTTTATAAAAAAAATTATTTATGTTAAGTTAATTCAAGAGAAATGGTCTTTTAATTTTATAAAAATAAATAGTTCAACTTTAAATGTCTAGAGATACATTGATGCTGTTAAAAATGCATTTTCCAATAAAGGGAGTATTGGCAAAACTGGTTATAATTTTTATGTTAAGGCGGCGGGACGTGGTGTGTGCAGCTGCTGAAAGTAACTAATAAAGTAACTTGTAACTTAAAATCAAGTAATCCATAAAGTAACTAAGTTACTTTTTAAAGGAGTAATCAGTAATCGGATTACTTTTTCAAAGTAACTATACCATCACTGGTGATATATGATTTTTCCCATATCGCCCAGCACTACTTTAAACAATGGAAAAGTGCCATCTGTGGAGTGGCTCTTTTTGAATGGGACTGAAACTAGTAGGAATAGAGCTGGTGAAATCTTTATGAGAGAGTGATTTTGTGCAAAGAACTTGATGAAAATGTAACATTTCGTACCTTGTGTTAAAACAGCTAATATGTCCCTTTTAAATTGTGTTCAATTTTTATCCCAAATGGCTTCGAATTATTAATTTTTTTTTACACTGACTTCCATTAAAACTAATTATTGTGCGACAGTATATATGACAGTAGTCTTATGAAAGCTGTTTATATATATATATATAAGATTTTTATGTTTTGTTTTTGGCACGTATAGGTAAGCCACTTAAATGAGAACATAGTAAAAAAAAAAAAAAAAAAACATTGTATCCCAATAGTGCACTACACCCTTATACTATTATAGTAATTAGTACATCTTAATCTTATTAGTGCAGGTATGTTAGGCTAGTGCACATTTTGTGAACCAAAATTCTGATATTTGAGTATACTCAACTTTACACTATATCATAATATACCACATTTGAGTATGTTTTCAGTTATCCTTCGAAAAATCTAACAAAATAATATCATTGCTTACTATTAAACTTTCACAAATGAGAATTGCTACCTTTTAGTGCAGCAATATATATATATGTATCAGATGAGGTAGATGCAGAAGCTTATTTGTTCAAAATTATACAGGTATTTAAATTGAGTTATCAAAAAAACTCAATAACATTTTTTAAAGTGTCCGTCAAATAACATAAAGCAGAGTCATATCGCAAAACCCCTATTATGAAGCTTTTTTTTTTTGCGAAGATTACTTTATTATCACTTATATAAACCGAGTTTATGCAAAGTGACCATGCCAATACATTTCATCCTAGCCTACTTCATATATTTGCATTAATAATTGATGAAATTACTGTAGAAACGATAGTTTCCCACAATATTTACATTACATTACATTACATTTGGCAGACGCTTTTGTCCAAAGCGACTTACAATATTGAAGTGCAAATAATAGAAGAGGTTAAGTACAAAAATAATAGAAGTTAAAAATAAAGCATCTATAGATAGGGCCTTAAGGAGGTCAGAGGGAAATAATGGGATAGAGGAGTAGAGAAGAGGAAGAAGGAGATGAGGTTAGAATTAGTTAGTTTGTTAGAGGTGTTAGGAGAGTAAGTGCTCTTTGAAGAGCTCTGTCTTCAGGAGTTTCTTAAAGATAGTGAGAGATTCTCCTGATCTGGTAGTGGAAGGTAGTTTGTTCCACCATTGGGGAACTCTGTATGAGAACAGTCTGGATTGCTTTGTGTGAGTGTTTATCGTCATATCGCACAGCACTAATGAGTACCGGTACAGAATTGGGACACAGCCTCAGTGCTTTGACTAAAAGTTTGAGTACTGTGTTAAACAGCTGATTTTGAAGCATATAAAAGGTCATAATATAAAATACTCATAATATTGGAGTGATATTTCGGATATTCTCCAGTCATCGAAAAACACACAAAGAAAAAATGTACTTTTATGGTACAAAAACTATTTGAATTTTGAGAAACTTCTGCTTGTTGAGGCTTTAAGCAAATTAAAGTCTCTTCTAATACATTTTTTGAGTTGTAGAATTCAGTGTAAATTGAAAATATATAAAAAATGCAGACAACCAAAGTCAAAGAGCAAAAACGTGACTTTTAATAGACACTTGCCATGTTAAAACAGTTCAACTTCTTTAGCATTGTAAATGTACAGTGGTTTCAGTTCATTCATCTGAATAAATTAATGTGTGAGGGTGAGCCGTGTAGTATCTGAGTTTTTTTTTTTTTATGAAGTCGTGTTACAGAAGATTAGCCAGCAAAACCAAAAAAATAAAATAAAAAAACAGCACAACCTTCTTAGTAGCTAGCTAGCTAGCATTAGCACTTTCCTCAGGGTTAAGCTAACCGGCTAGCTCTAGAACTCCTTTAGTCCTTTAGAAACCTTTAGTTAGCTGTAAATCAGTGCTAAATGAACGAGCTAACTTTCTGGATATCGTTTAAAAAACTTATCTGTGTAAACTGAGGGATACGGAGTTTAGATTTAGCAAACTAAGCTAGCTAACTAGCTAACTCTGAAAAAACTCCAAAGCTCTGAAATGCTGATTCACGCTGGCCGGCTAACTCCGCTAATCCTGTGTGAATGAAATACCCCCTCAGTCGTTTGGTAGCTGTAATATTTCACTGGTACATTAAGCATTAAAAAGCTTCACAGACTGAAGAGCTGTTTACCTTTTATCAGTTATTTGGTTCAGAGAGCCTACCTGACGATGGCGCCGAGTGGAGTTAGCATAAGCTAATGGTGTTTGCAGAAGATACTGGCCGTTCCCTGTGAGGAAACCATCACCAAGCGAAGCTTTATCATTCCCTTTTGTCGTTTTGGCAGCATTATTCACTAAACTAACACTCTGTTAGTTTTTATTCCACCCACATTCACTGTCCTCCCCACATGGATGTTACAAAATGCAGTCTATATATATATATATAAAAAGAAACAACAAAAATACAGTTAAAAATGTACCACAGGTTAAAAACCATAATTGTGACAGAAGCAGCAGCATCTTGTGTTTTGTTTTTGTACCTTTAGCAGAGGGAAGGAAGTGCTGAACATGAAAGTCAGTTAGTCGTAAAAACATTTTTATATATATATATATTAATCCCACACAGAAAAGAAATATAAGGCCATGTATTTCTTTAATTTTTAGATACATTCAGATTAATTTAATCAAATTGTATTTCTTAAAACAGTTGTAATATAATAATAATAATAATAATAATAATAATAATAATAATAAACAATAAACAAACAAAAAAAGATTTGCCCATTTTGACACATTTTGCAAATGTGTAAATAAATAAATTGGTCAATACATTTTGCATATATATTTCTTTTCTGTATGGGAATTATGGTAAATCATGACACTGAAAAATGGAAATAAAAGACACCCTGTGAACATTTAATGAATTTAAAAAATAATCCAGAATATCTTGGAAAATCTTAAAAATTAATCCTGTTAAATGAATGTACAGTACTGTGTAGTGGTGTTTTTAATCATCAGTCATATAAAATAATATTCTAAATAAAATTTGGTATAAAAATACTGCTATTACCAGCTTTTTCATGCATTTTTCTCTTAAAAGTTAAAGAGCTTTGTTTATTGTGTAAAGATTTTTTCTTGATTTGTTAGAAACTCAGCATAGTGGCAGATTTGTTATAGTGGCAGATCTTTAAAATTGACTAAATGTTTCGCTTCAATGTAATGATTATGAATAGGATGCCCCGAATCAAAATAACAAGTGGACATATACTCTTGTACATATACTAATATTGTCACTGATATTGTTAATGTCACTCTAATGTATCTAATATCACCTCACATCTTCAAAATAGCAATTTATTTTATTTTAAATTATTTATCTACCACCCTGAGAAAGAGCCATCAAATTCTCTCTCTGTCTCTGACTCTGGCTGCTGATGCCAAGCAGCATGACTCCGGATTCTAACCGCCTTATCACTCGCCAGATCAATTGAACTTTTCAAAATTCCAAATTTACAAGAGAAGGAAAGACCTTTTGCTGAACTTTTGCTGCACCAAAAGATGCATGCATCAGATTTAGGATCAAATATGAAAATTGGCACGTTCACACAGCCATGAAAAAATCTGATCTGAGCCACATTGAGCAAAAAACTGATTTGATTCACTTCAGCCTGGTATTGTGAACGTAGCCTTAGTCCCCTTTTTTCTTTTAACAGGCATGTTGATTTCTCTCTACAGCTTATTTGCTTTACTTTAAAGTATGAAGGGCTGATTTTGAGGAAATAGATGTTAAATTGGGACGTCCGATTCTTTAAATTCTATGTGGACAGTTTTAATTTGTATTTATTTAAATCTAATACTAGTTTTTTTGTTTTCTGAGCAAATTAGAGACATTTCCACAGTACTGTACATTACATTTCAGCAAATTTTACCTTCATGTTCTTTTATTTCAATAAATTGAATCACAATTAAGGCCAGTTTGTTTCCGTGTCGAATCTACTTCATAGCCTGAGAGCCTGACTGCAGCAACTGTGATTGGTCTGCTGAGCATCACATTCCTGCTTTGCAGATAAACCAATGCACAAGTGTAAACGCTCCCAAACTTTGCAGTGTTGATTTGACACAAAAGCATGAATTACGTTTTTCATGTAGCCTCCTCATCTCACCTTAACCATGTAGCGTCGTCCATGCTCAGCACAAGTATGTATGCTAGTGATTAACAGCAAAATTTTATAGTGTGTGTTCTTGTGACCGTAGTGTGAAGAATGTAGCGTCAGATATTCCTGTAAATCTGACCGAGAAGATCATTAAATATGCTATCTTATAGTCACACTCACCAAAGTGCTGAAATATATCTTCACCATTTTTGCTCACAAACTAAATAAAAGTCTTTTCCCTTGTTGTACCAGACCGGGCTTGAGCAGCTCAATGCCACACTTTCCTAATGCATTTATATAAAAAAAAATAAATAAAAAAAAGACCAGGTAATATGAAACATGTCATAAGGCCATTGATGTTCTTAGAAAGTTAAAGGGCTTATCTGAACTTCAAGTGCAGTAAAAATTCCATTCTATTTCATGAAAAGAAAAAAAAGAAAAAAATCATTACAGTCACCTCACAGATTATTTTTTGTTTGTTTGTTCATGCTGTATAAGGCACCAGGGCTGAAGACCGGGAGAAATCGCTCGTGAGGTTCGTAAAAAGAGAGAAAAAGTAGCATCACTCTGTTCGGACCATGCACAGAATAGATTCAAATACTCTTTTGTAAAAGTTATATAATAATATATATGTATTTATATATATATATATATATATTTATATTTATATATATATGAAAACTCTTATGTACAATTCAAAAGTCTGTTCACTGTTATTATAGCACTCTGTAGTATCGTACAGTATTCCCTACATTATTAGCATGCTTCAAAATGCAAGTCACAGTTCTCAGCGTTGAACCAAGCCTCCCTGAGGAGGATTTAAAACTATGTACAGCTGTAACGCTCGCACTGGGGCGCCGACGCCCCCGCTCAAGCTTCGCCTTCAGACTCCAGGACGTTCCGATTCCCCCTCTGGTTGAGGTAGCGGTTCGCAGTGCAAAGAGGATATAAAAATAATAATGACGACGACGACAACAACAGTAATAACACCAACGCCGCCGTCTCAAAGTCTTAGCCGCGGTGGCGAGGCGCTAGTCGCTGGCCCGCCTCAGGGGGGCGCTCTCGCTCTGGGCGGGTCTGGCTGTGTGCGCATGTCCGTTGGGTAACAGAGTCTTTGTGAGCTCAGACCCGCATTCAGTGTCTGTGTGGGTGGGGGGGAGGGGCGCTGGCTTCGTCGGATGATGGTAGCTTTCGTCCGCTGATGGAGAGCTCGCTGTGCCCGCCTTCTTTACTGAAGATCCTAAAAGCAAAAAGAGAGACGAGACACTTGTTACAAATGTTTGTTCTTTATTTGTTCCCTCCAGATGAATTGTAAATATTGTATATAACACTGTATATTGTATTATAAAAAAAATGTAATATCATTAAAAAAGTACATTTATTTCAGTAAAATGTGAATCTGATTATATATATATATATATATATATAGATTTATTACACAGAGTGATCTATTTTAAGCATTTACTTATTTTATTGTTGAGAAACTGTTGAGAACAATTCATATTTTTTGTCAGTGTGGGCAGTGTGCCAAGTCCTGCTGGAAAATGAAAACTCCTGGTTGTGACTGTACTAGGTTACTAGGGTTATTTAAAAAAACAAATAAATACATAAATAATAATAATAATAATCAATGATGTTCAATTACAATTTTTAGTTCTTACATGGCATATTTCTTAATTACACACATTAAAATATATATATTATTATTAATAAACTCATTCCTGTTACTCAACACATAAAAAGTAACAGGAGTGAGTGCCAGTAACAGCAGTGACGTTTTTTTCGTTATAAATATCAATTATTTAAACATGCAGTCAACCATTTCTTTAAAATCAAGACTTTCTTAAAAGAAAATCAAAGGAATTAGTGGAATTTAAGTAAAGCTGTCCGAGCTTGACTAGTAAATGTTCTGAGTAGTCAAATACATGTGCTATTAAATTTAGAGTTGAAAAAAGATTTTAAAAAAGTTACAACAAGCAAATGGCACCCATTTGACTGAACGGCCCACATATGTTTTTTTTTTATTTGTAAAAAGACAGCACCATTTAAAGTAAAGCACAAGCTCTATTGTTTCCCTTATATTTAAAAAAATAAAAAATAGTAAGCAGACCTCTTTAACCGTACATGCAGCTTTTATATTTAACAAGGTGCAAACATAACATAACCCCCTTTTATGTTTCAGTTTAGGAAAAGTGTAAAATATGAAAATCACTAAGATTCCCTCTGGCAGCTTCTATAATTCAATTATTCATATTAATTCTCAAATTTAAAACTGCAATGTTTGATAATTAGTAATAAATACACACATTTTTATGTTTAATAAGAAATTAAACAGCTTGTATAATTTTCGGTCATTTGGCCCTTATTACTCAGCCACTTGAATTTGCAGATAGACAGAACACTTCACACGTTCATCGTTCATCTCACCCCGAGGCCATGGAATGCTGTATGTGACCACACACACCTTCCTCACACTTCTCAAACCAAGCTGAGCTAATCATTCCATCATATCTGTGGACAGGACAGAACCTGCCTGAAGCTTTCATTAGTTGTTGATGGAAGCAGAACGTTTCTATTGATTTATGAGAAGAGGGTGGTTCCTCATGAATCAGAACCTCATCCAAAGTATGACAGTCGGATATTGGGCAATGAAACGGGCACGGTGCGAACGGTGTGAACTCTAATTGGTCTGTTGTCAGCGCTAGTAGGGAGCAGCAATTGCTGTTTTTTTTTTTTTTTTGTTGCATCATTTAAATAGCCACATTTTTAATTAGCGTGTTACCTATATATAAAATGAATGATTTCATATTACTGATTAATATAATAACAATAAATATATTTTACATGGAGTCAAAATAAATAAATTAATAATAAAAAAATAACTGAATATCATTGAGAAATGTGAAACTCATATTATATAGATGTATTACACACACAGTGATCTATTTTAAGTGATTATCTCTTTTATTGTTGAAGATTATGGCTTACAAACATAAATGATTAAAATTCAGTGTCTTAGAAAATGCCAATTCCTGCTGAAAAATGAAATCCGCATCTCCATAAAAGTTGTCATAACACATGATAAAACACAGTGGATCAACACCAGCAGATGACAGACATGACTCTCCAAACCATCACTGATTGGTGGAAACTTCACACCTTCAGACCTCAAGCAGTTTGGACTGTGCGTCTCTCCACTCTTCCTCCAGACTCTGCTCCCTTGATGTACAAATTAACTGTCAGTGATGGTTTGGAGAGTCATGTCTGTCATCTGCTGGTGTTGATCCACTGTGTTCTATCCAAATTCCAAGGTCAGTGCAGTGTTTTCCCGGAAAATCTTACAGCACTTCATGCTTCCCTCTGCTGACAACTTTTATGGAGGTGCAGATTTCCTTTTCCAGCAGGACTTGGCACACTGCCCACAGTTGGTCTTTTATAATATTCTAATTTTCTAAGACACTGATTTTTGGATTTTCATTGGCTGTAAAACAATCAACAATAAAAGAAATAAAGGCTTAAAAAAGATCACTCTGTGTGTAACGTTTTAGTGATGTTCTAACTGCATAAAGAACAACTATGGCAGCTTTATTTACCTCTTCTGTCGCTCTGTTTCTTCTGTAATGACCTGTCGTGGTTGCTGGGGAAGATGGGCTGGGGGTCTCTCCGGACCCCGTTGGGTGTGCCATTGCAGTGTGTGTCTCCTGTCCTGTGGCTGGTGAAGGTTGAGGGAGGCGGAGACTGCTGGTACTCTGAACCTGAAGGGGGCGCTATTCCGTGGGGGAGGTAGTCTGATGGCTTGGAGTAGGTAGAGCTGTTTTCCATGCAGTCTGTGCAGAGCACCGGAACGTCGAAGCCTCCTGGGGAAAAACGGAAAGAGATATAGCAAAATATATAAGAAAGACTGCTTTTAAATGTACTGTATGTACATTTAATTGTTTGCATTTCATAAGCATATGCTGCACTTTTGTGGAAGACACTTGTTACATTCATTTGTTACACTATTATTTTATACAAAATCAAATAAAGTCTTTAAGTAACGGTTTATGAAATAGATTTTAGATTTTTTTTTTTCTACTGAACGTATACAATTAATATTTTTGCTTGTATTACTGACTGATATAAACTTGTGATAAATATATTTTAAAGTATTTTCTCTCATCTTTTCTGCTGTCCTATATTGTACATGTAGTCAAAATTAATTAATGTCAAAAATAGTATACAAAAAAGTTGCAATAAATAGTATAGCAAATAAATAACAGAAGAAACCATTATTTAGATTTAATTGTTTGCAGTTTATATGCTGCCCTTTTGTGGAAGAATTTTGTTACATTATTTTTGTTACGCTTTTTCTTTTATTTTATACAAAATCAAAGAGAGTCTTGCTAAGTTACTGTTAATAGAATTTACAAACGTTTATAGACTTTTTGCTTTCCCATTATCTACTGAATGTATAAAACTTGGAATTTATTTAAATTAATTTTGAGAATATATTACTGCGATAAAAATATTTGTCATATTGGAAAGTCATTATTTTTATATTATATTTTGGCCATATCGCCTACCTATGGACTGTAGTTTACTTACCATTACTGTCTCTGTATCCAGAGGGCTGGGAGCCCCCGCTGGACTCCACTCGTATACATATGTCCTGCCTCTCTGAGAGTGTCCCCTGCGAGGACAGGTAGCTTGGCACGTCAGGAGGGACAATCGTCTCGTCTGGAGGAAGAAAGATTAAACAAAGAATGATGAAAAGGCAAATGTAAGCAAACAACAAATTAACAACCAATCAGTGTTTGAGGCTCCAGCACGCACCAGTGTTAACGCTGCACTCCTCGCTCTTCCTCCTCGTCTGGTAGATGATGCACACCCACACCAGCGACGTCACGACGATGCTGGTGACCACAGCGATCACAATGATGCCCACCGTGACGGTGCTCGGGCCGGACTGCAGGGTGCAGGGGCCGCTGGGTCTCTGGTACACGCTGAGACTGCAGTGCGCACGCTCTGTGCCCAGAGGGTTCGACATGACGCAGGTGTAGCGCCCGGCGTCCTCCAGGGCGGCGCTGCCGATCACCAGCAGCTGGTTGCCGGGGGTGAAGTGGTGGCGATCACTCGGGCGCAAGGGTTTCTCCCCTCGGAGCCAAGTGATGCGGGGTGGAGGATTCCCCAGAGCTTTACACTGCAGCGCCACCGTCTCTCCCACAACCACGCTGCGGTTCTCCATGCCCTGCGCCAGGTGTGGCGTCTCTGCGGACCATAAGGAAGTGAACTTTAAAAACGTTTGGTCTCAAAGGTGCAGTAAAACAAAAACCTTTTTCCTGGTTTATGACGTACAGTATTTTTTGCACTTTTTTAAATAAGTGTCTATTTTCTGGTCTATTTTCCTGGATTATAAGGCACATCATGCAACACTAGTAAGGAACAGCGGTGTACTGTAATTCTTTTACAGTTTTTTTTTCAAAGTCAAAAGAGCGCTGGATGTTAATCTACACAGATTTCTCTTCTGAAAACAGTTTATTTGGGTGAGTAAAGTGCTTCTCTTTATTTACAGTAAGCATAGATGTCCAGATTTCAACTGAGGCTGGGTGCAGCAGCATTAACAGTAACGACTAACTGCAGGTAGCCTTAATAAATGCTGTCCAACAGCTCTACACTGAGGAACCCTGAGTGTTTTCCGGTAAGCTAGGGCGACATTAGCTAGCCTTTCGTCCCACATAACTTATTTTAACACGGTAAACACATAGGAACAGTCCAATATACTAGAGCTAGTGCTTAGCGGCTAATGCTAATGCTCCAGCTGGGGTTAGCAACAGGCTGAAGACCGTTTATACTCACTGCTGGATGGTCGAAATAGCTAGCGCTTAAACTGTTGTTAAATTCTGTGAATTCTGTGAAACTGACACCAATAAATCCAGAACTTATTTATAAATATTTAATCTTCTTCAGTAACAGAGGCTTTGAAGTATTGTAGAAAATATTCTTGCAATATATTGAGTATCGCAGGATTACAGTATCATGATTATATCTTTTCACTAGGTGCTCTAGAGTTCCATCCTATTGTTTGCCACATTTTTATAGATAAATGGTTTTCTCACAAAATATTTTCCTTTATTTTGTTCCCATAGAAATGAATTGTGGGTGTTTTTGTACCCTTCAGATTACAATTGACCATTGACATGGGGCACCACAGCAACCAATTGGCAATACCCTACTGACAACACACTAGTGGCATCCATCTAGTGTCCACTAATTAATAAGTAACTCTTAAAACAATTTGCTCCTTAAATCAAACTTAAATCAGCTTATCCCTCTGGCACATGTCTGGTATATAATATTTGCTTCGTATTTTATGTTTTTAGTTATTTAATATTTGTCATTAATAAACAACTGTATAAATGTTGCTGAGCAATCACATTCGGCGGTGTTGAGGCAGCAGGTGGAAATGCTCAGGGCTGAGGTTGGTTTTAAGCCGTACATGCAACGTATAAACATTGCTGGGGTTAAAAAAAATTCCCTGTGTTCAGCCTTCAAGGGAAAAAATGAGCCGGAGCAGATAAGTGGGGGGAAAAGCTGAAAATCTCACTTCCTGTGCGTCTATTATTCCTGCAGGTGGCTGAATAAAGCGGCTGTTCTGCAGCTGAGCTCCGGCCTGAGAAAAGCTCTCATATCCCAGTGATTAAGCCCCCATAGCCTCTCAGTGACCCCCTCACTGACCTCTCACCTCTGGCCCCAAACACAGGGCCACAGCTGCACCAAACAGAAAATATAGAAAAACATTCCTCCGTCTTGTGGGTGTTGCACAAATCCCTGCAGCTTTAGATGCTCTCTCTCTTCACTAAACCCAATGGAGCTCCATCATTCCCTCTCAATAACTGATCAGATACTGTTGATTATGGTTCTGGTCTGCCTGAAGGTAGATCCAGATGAGGTACAGGGACAGCAGATATAACAGAGGCCCAAACTAATCAACTACACTGACATGCCAAAAGTCATGGGACATAATACTTCTTCTTCTAGAACTTCAAAACCCAGAACATCAATAAATCCCGAAAGCTGTAGATTCTATAAGCTCTATATCATAAAATCTGTAGATTCTATAAGCTTTATATTATAAAACCTAAAAAATTCTAGGAGCTCTATGTTTCAAAGGTTGTATATTTTAGAAGCTCTGTATTCTCAAAACTATATTTCAAATACTCTAGATCCTAGATCGATATATATTTAAAAATCTATACATTTTAGAAGCTCTATATTCCAAAAGCTGTAGATTTTAGAAGCTCTATATTGTAAAAGCCTTAGATTCTAGAAGCTTTTTGGCAAGCCCTGTATATTCTAAAAACTCTATACTTGAAAATCTGTAGATTCCACAAGCTCTATAATCCAAATGGTGTAGATCCTAGAAGCTCTATATTGCCAAATCTGTAGATTTTAAAAGGTTTAAATTGCCAAATCTGTAGATTTTAGAAGCTCTATATGGCCAAATCTGCAGATTTTAGAAGCTCTATATTGCCAAATCTGTAGATTGTAAAAGCTCTATATTGCCAAATCTATAGATTCTAGAAGCTCTTTATTGCAGAAGCTGTAGATTTCAGAAGCTCTGCTTTTCAAAAGCTGTAGATTTTAAAAGCTCTATATAGCATATTCTAAGTTATAGTCTAAAAATTATATTCCAAAATCTGTACACTCAAAGCTCTACATTGCCAAATCTGTAGATTTTAGAAGTTCTGTATTCTAAAAGCTGTTGTTCTAGAAGCTCTTTATTGTACAAGCTGTAGATTCTAGAAGTGCTATATTGCGCAAGCTGTAGATTCTAGAAGTGCTATATTGCACAAGCTGTAGATTCTAGAAGTGCTATATTGCACAAGCTGTAGATTCTAGAAGTTCTATATTGCAAAAGCTGTAGTTTATAGAAGCTCTATATTGCAAAAGCTGCAGATACTAAAAGTTTATTCCAAAATCTGTACACTCTTGAAGCTCTATATTGTAAAAGCTGTAGATTTTTAAAAGTTCTGCATTCTAAAAGCTCTATATTCTTAAAGCTGTAGATTCTAGAAGCTCTATTTTTAAAATCGAGCTGCCCGTTGCAGTCTTACCCAGTACGGTTAGCGTGACGTTGGCTGAAATCATCCCGGCTGTGTTCTTGGCCGTGCAGCTGTACACGCCCATGTCCTCGGGCTTCACGTCCATGATGAAGAAGACATCATCATCGGGCATCACCTGCATGCGCCGCTCACGGGCAGCTGGGAAGTCCGTTCCACCGTCCTTCTGCCACGCCACCTGAGGGGTAGGGTGACCCGTAGCCGCGCACTCCAGGCGAGCCTTGGTGCCAGCCCGGATGGTGATGTCCCGGGGTGTCTTCACGAAGGACGGCAGGACTAAAGAACGACGGAAATGCAGAGAATTAGACACGGTCCACTTTATTCCCCCTGAAACTAACAGCATAAAAACACCAAACTAGACTGATCAGAAGCCGAACAGAGCAGCTATTCACAGCTGTGGCTAACTTAATTTAGTCTGGGAAACGGGTCAGCAGCCATGAAACCGCCAGAGATAAATAATGTGAAAAAAGTGTTTGAAGGCCATCAATTTGCATTTGCTGGACAAACAGACAGAGCACTAACAGTGGGTCAGTGTGGGCACTGCCAAATCAAAACACTGCTAAATCAATTTGTTCCAAATTCCGTAAGTGTGAGGAGAGACTGGTCAGGAGAGAGAGAGAGAGGGGTAATGGACACTAATCACATTTCTGCTGTGAAGCTGAGCAGGGCTGCCTTTTCTCTTTTCTCCTCGATCTAGCATATTATGTCCGGGACAATACAGAACTTTGCATATGGACAAATAGGTCCCATAATTGCTTACTTTTTCAAAGGGAACTTATTTTGAATCTTTTACATGTTAAAAGTACTGTTATTATTAATTATTTAATTTTATGCATTTTAAAAAAATAGTTTTAGCTTCAGTTTAGTTTTCCTTTTTTATCTTTTCACCCCTTTTCTCAGATTTGTATTCGTAGACCTATTTAAATGAAATAAATAAAATAAATAAAAAGAAAAATTAAGAAGGATATGTAAACATTTTATCAATATATATTAATTATGCGTAATTTTCTCCTTTTTTTCGCGTTTTTTTAATCTAACATTTATTAAAAATGGTTTTTATTCTTTTTTAAGCCCCTGTTTATTGTAATATTTAACTGCTTGGCTGCATTAAAAATGCAGGGTCATTTGTACTATTTTGTACTAAAACTAATAGAAATGGTAATTAAAAGAAAGAAAAAAAAAAACGGTTCCTTACTGGAACTGTATTAGGTGTTTAATAAATCTAACCACAAATAATACTAGAATTAATAAAAACTTACTAAAACTAAGCACTAATATAAAAAATTAACCTAATAAAAACTAGCAAACAGACACTAAAAACAAATTAAAACTAACTGATTTGGAGGGAAAAACGTGAAAAGAAACTAAAATTAAACTACTAAAATTCAAAACTATTATAACTTTAATAAAAATGGGTCAGTTTTCTAGACAGGGATTAAGCCTAGCCAAAGACTATATTTTCCTTTCAATTAAAAATCTCTATTCAGAATGCTGAGAAGTCCAAGATTAGGCTTAATCCCTTTCTGCCCCTTATATGTCCAAATGTTGGTGGAGAAATGCTTCAAAATCCAGTAGAAAGATTTACCTGGACAGTTGAAACAGTTACTCCAACAAAAGCATCAGATTTATGTATTTATTTGTGGAACAGAAACCTACCGCTCACACTGAGACGGGCCTTGTTGGAGTAGGTGGAGCCGAAGTGGTTGGAGATGACGCACTGGTAACGTCCCTCGTGGTCGAAGGTGATGTCCCGGAGGTGGAGGACAGTAGTGTACTCCATCACTCCTCCGCCACTGGAGCGCACGTGGGCGAAGTTCTCCACCTCCGCCTGCCGCAGGGGCTCCTGGTCCTTCCTCCAGGTGAAGGTCATGGGGGAGCTGCTGCTGCTGGCCGCTGTGCAGGTCAGCCGGACGTCCTTCCCCACCACGCCCGCCGTCTGCACCGGGTGCACCGTGATCTGGGGCTTGGGCAGGTCGTCTACAGGAAATACAATTTTCTCTCATTAAAATATAATATAATATATTATTGAAAAAAAAAAGTTTAATTTAAAATGTTCCACAGCTGTAATCCACCTCCTGCTCTGGAAGCTACAGGCTAAAACAACACGTCAAGGTGCCAAAACATTATGACCACCCAGAGATGAGCAAGCATTGTTGATTATCTTGTAAAAAAGGATTCATGCCATACACAACTCAATATTCTAAACCTGTATCATAAACAGATCTATATTCTAAAAGCTCTTTATTCTAAAAGCTCTATTTTCTAAACCTGTATCATAAAAAGCAATATATTCTAAAAGCTCTATATTCTAAACCCGCATCATAAAAAGCTCTATATTCTAAACCTGTATCATAAAAAAGCTCTATATTCTAAAACTCTATATTCTAGGCATGTATAATAAAAAAACTCTATATTGTAAAAGCTCTATATTCTAAACACGCATCATAAAAAACTCTATATTCTAAGCATGCATCATAAAAAAACTCTATATTCTTAAAAGCTCTGTATTCTAAAAGCTCTACATTCTAAATATGTATAATAAAAAAGCTCTATATTCTGAAAGCTCTATATTTAAACATGTATAATAAAAAGCTCTTCATTCTAAAAGCTCTATATTCTACAAGCTCTATATTCTAGAAGCTCTATATTCTAAACTAGTATAATAAAAAGCTCTATATTCTAAATCTGAATCATAAAAAGCTTTATATTCTAAACCTGCATCATAAAAAGCTCTATATTCTAAAAGCTCTATATTCTTAACCTTTACCATAAAAAAGCTCTATATTCTAAAGGCTCTTTATTCTAAACCTGTACCATAAAAAAGCTCTATATTCTAAACTCGTATCATAAAAAGCTCTATATTCTAAATCTGTATCTTAAAAAAAGCTCTATATTCTAAAGGCTCTAAATTCTAAATCTGTACCATAAAAAGCTCTATATTCTAAAGGCTCTATATTCTAAACCTGTACCAAAAAAAAGCTCTTTATTCTAAACTTGTATCATAAAGCTCTATATTCTAAAAGCTCTGTGAAATATATTTAGTTTCCTAAACTCGTGAGTGTCCAGCTTACCACACACAAAGCTCTGCGCTGGAACCTGGAAGATGCTGGTGCCCTTCAGGCTCTCAGGGTGAGCGCATGTGGCCTGAACTTCCGCCTGCAGGCCACGGTTCACCACCCACTCCGGAAACCAGTGGAGCTGACAATCACACAGGAAGCTATCGCTCAGGATTTCACTAGAGAAAAGATAGAAAATAAACATAACGGTTCAATTTTGCAAGACATTTATAACCCTATTTTGTCAAAGTCTTAAAAAATATAATTTTTATAGTTTGAGTGTGAGAAAGAAACTGAAACATGTATATTGGAATTGATGTTAGAAATCATCAGCTGATATGGTTCCCAGTGTTAATTGGTGGCTATGCTCTTTTATCCATTATTAAAAACAGTATTACTATAGCTGTAATGAGACTTACAGGCTGCGCAGGTTCTTCATCTTGCTGAAGGCCTCTGGTAGAATAGAGCGAATGGAGTTTTCTCCCAGGTTCCTGTTCAGAGATCAAAAAAGACCCTTCAGATTGGATGAGGAGGACATGGTAAGGTTCCCAAACCACAGAACCCTAACCTACCTGATATACACACACACAAATTCTCTCTCTCTCGCCTTCTCTAATACACACAAGTTATTTCCACACTATATTAACAGAGACTTTGCGTAATTAAGTCTAAACAACAATTTATATTCTAACATGCATTTCCATGGCTCTATATTATAGCTAGGGCTGTGCCATATCATATTGTATGCAAAAGTTAATTTTCATTTTGTTGCAGTAGTATTTTCTTAAAATATATATATTTTTAACAGCTTCAAATTCTTCTACCTGTATTCTTAAGGGTTAACATTCTAAAACTGTATATTCTAAAGCCTGAATTACAAAAACCTCCACATTACCTTAGCTCTTTACATTCTGAAAGCTTTATTTTCTAAAAGCTCCATTTTATAGAAGCTCTATATTGTAGAAACTCTATTTTATAAGCTTTATATTCTAACATATCTATTTTCTTATACTCATTCCAAAACTTATCCTAAAAACGCTACATTCTAAAAGCTCTACATTCTAAAAAATCTGTTCTAAAAATGATCTATTTAAAAATCTCTATAGTCTTTTCTCTATAGTCTTTTCTCTGAAGCTGCTCTTCCAACACACCCAGTGCTCAGTACAGCGTGTCTATAAATTCCATTTCTTTGACTAAACGGCCCACATGCTCAGTAACTGCTGGTCCTGCAGTGGAACAGGCTGGAGTTGAGTCTGGCTGGAGCAGGCCTCGGAGCAGCTGGCTGAGCAAGCGGCCTCACTCTTCTAGTTTTACAAAGACGCTATTAAATTGCTAGCAGCCCTCTGAAGCATCTGCTTTTGGCAGAAATGCGAGGGACTGCACTGCATTGTGGGATACTCACAGGTGCTCCAGGCCTTCCAGGCCCAAGAAGGCTCTCTTGGCCACCGACTTGATCCTGTTTCCAAACAGCGTTCTGCCATTTTCCAAACACGGGGACGACAACGCCGTACAGAGAACATGGAGAAGGACAGAATAAAAAAAGAAGAAGAAAGAAGAAGAAAGTTAGATAAATAACAAATACATTAAATTTAATCAAATAATGCAATACAATTTAATAAGTAATATAATGAAAGAATATAATCAATAAAATACAGCATGTGGAAAATATGGAAAAGTGTAAAATTACAAAAAATAAGTTATATATAATTTGTTATATATATATATATATATATATATATACATTCTAAAAGCTCTGTATTCTAGAAATTCTATATATAACTCTCTATACCGCGCTTGAATACTAAAAACGTTGTATACTAAACATTTTTACTGCTCTATATTACAACTTTTCGTCGCATTCTAAAATCTCTGTATTCTGAAAGCGCCATACTCTAAAAGCGCCATACTCTAAAAGCCCCATATTTTAAAAGCCCCATATTTTAAAAGCCCCATATTTTAAAAGCGCCATATTCTGAAAGCGCCATATTTTAAAAGCGCCATATTCTGAAAGCTCCATATTCTGAAAGCACCATATTCTAAAAGCCCCATATTTTAAAAGCGCCATATTCTGAAAGCGCCATATTTTAAAAGCGCCATATTCTGAAAGCTCCATATTCTGAAAGCACCATATTCTAAAAGCTCTATATTCTGAAAGCTCCATATTCTAAAAGCGCCATATTTTAAAAGTGCTATATTCTAAAAGTGCCATATTCTAAAAGCTCCATATTCTAAAAGCGCCATATTCTAAAAGCTCCATATTTTAAAAGAGCCATATTTTAAAAGCTCCATATTTTAAAAGCTCCATATTCTAAAAGCGCCATATTTTAAAAGCTTCATATTCTAAAAGCGTCATATTCTAAAAGCGCCATATATTAAAAGCTCCGTATACTAAAAACTCTGTATACTAAAAACTCCATATTCTAATAGCCTGCATTCTAAAAACTCTATATGTTCAAACTTATATTCTAGAAGCTCTGTATTCTAACAGTTCTATTTTTAAGATCTAGAAATATATATAATTTTTTTATGCAAATACAGTATAATGGAGTGGAGAAAGGGGGAAGGCACAGAGAAGAGAGGGAGAGAGGGAGTGAGGGAGAAAGTAGAATTAGTGAGGCTGAATCTGGTAAGGGATGGAGGGGTGGGAGGTTGGGAAGTATTGGAAATTTGAACTGTGTAGAGATTAGTACGAGGCCGAGGGATGGGGGATGGCCCTTCAAAGCGCACTTTTATCTTTATTAGAATTTTAGCGGCGATGACAGGGCGGGGCCCGAGTGCATGAAAGGGGGCTTCAGTGAGGGGACGAGGCCTCGCAGCTTGTAGAGTAATAAACAGCGGCCTTGTCATGGGCTGCGGTTCAAACGCAGAACAAGATGCTTGAACCCTTCTAGGGGGCTAATCCCACTCGTTCTTCAAAAGCTGCCCCTGAGACATGCACACACACACACACACACACACACACAGCTCCTGACTCAGAGATGTGACCTCTGTAATGGAAGATTTCAGTCCCCCACATGAATACAAGTCAAAGTTAAACCCACCAGAGCTGAGCTCCTGACTCGAGGAAAAGCATGCTAAAGTGAAAATCTTAAAAACTAAGGAGAGGAAAAAAATAAAAGCATTAACGACAGTAAAAATTGCTGTTTAAAAGTGTTTTTAAACTTGAAGCTATTCATTAACAAGTCCTATTATCCTGCTATACAAGAAAATACTATTCTTAAAGGGTTGTGGAGGAAATATAAAGAAATATCTAAAAATCTTCATGTTGTCCTACATGCATTAGTTTTAGCACAGTACAATATATGAATCTTACAAAACAGTATTCAATAAAATAAATCATTTTAAAATGGGGTTAAAAGTTTCAATTTCCCTTACAGGGTAAAAATGTAATACCTGTATATTATTATTATACGTCCATTTTCATGGGCTTGTATTGATCTTCTTCATCACAAACATTAACAAGTGTTTTTTATTTATTTATTTATATACGCCTGAAAATAATATTTTACCAAATTGAAAACCTCTGGAATATAATCAAGAGGAAGATGGATGATCACAAGCCATCAAACCAAACTGAACTGCTTGAATTTTTGCACCAGGAGTAAATAGCATGAAGTAATCCAAAGGCAGTGTGTAAGACTGGTGGAGGAGAACATGATGCAATGATGCATGAAAACTGTGATTAAAAAACAGGGTTATTCCACCAAATATTGATTTCTGAACTCTTAAAACTTTATGAATATGAACTTGTTTTCTTTGTTTTTTAAATATTTGAGGTCTGAAAGCTGAAAGCATTTTTTTTATTATTTCAGACATTTCACATTTTCTGCAAATAAATGCTCTAATAAATGCTTTATTTGGAATTTGGGAGAAATGTTGATTTTACAAAAACAAATACTGGTTAAAAGCAAAATCAGATAAACTGATTTTTAGTCCAGACCATGATTTGTTTCCCCTTTCACACCTGTTACTTTAGTTCGGATCTAAACTGAAAACACTGAAACAAGGTCAAGACCAAACAAGGTACCGGTAGGTGTGAAAGCACTCTAAATCGGTGAAAAATCAGCTCTGTGAAAGACTGTATGACGAGAAATTGACGATGAGCATTTTCCCCAATGGAAAATGAATAAATAAACGACAGGATTAACTGCGGGGGTCTTAGGGGCAGTGACGTGCTCAGCGGCTAATGCTAATGCTACACACTTCCAGCTCATCATCCACTCCAGCCTATGGGAACGAATGTCCAAATGCACAAGGCAGGCGGAGTTCTCTTTGATGTCGTTTTCTCTGGAGCTCTCTCTCTCTCTTTTTCCCTCGTTCCCAGGCCAGGGCAGCGGGCCGTCCAGCAGAGAACACTGCTTCTGCTGGGACCCTGCCAGAGCTCCGCATCACCGGACCACCGCTTCCACCCAGCGGCCGGGAAAAAAGGAGAGGGGTGGGAGGGGGTTAGATGTGCCCCGACGCCCCTTTGCCCTCCCATTTCACGCCCTCTCGGGATTAGACAACAGAACCGCAGGGCAGGAGCATCACCTCGGATCCTCAGAACCTCCTGAACACAAGAGTTCTGCATAAAGAGCTCAGGCAGATCTCAGACTCAACCCGGCTCAAACACTTTGATCCAAATCTCAGAAAGAAAAGAGAGAGAGAGAGAGAGAGAGAGAGAGAGAGAGAGGGCACAGGACCACTCGCACTGTACACAACAGACACCTGCAGTATCTAATGCACTAATCTCACACATCTAATTCCTCTGAGCAACAGAACACCAAAAAAGAAAGAAGAAAAGGTTGATAAAAGTAGAAAAAAAAGAGTAAGCGAGAGTGAAGTATGAATGACAGAAATAAGGAGGAGGAGACAACTATCAATAGGGGTGGAAATAATAGTGCATCTCACAACACAAATTTTCTCTATGGCTACGTTCACATTACCAGGCAGAAGTGACTCAAATCAGATTTTTTGCTCAATGTGGCTCAGATCAGATTTTTTCATGGCTGTGTGAACGTGCCAAATCCGTTTTTTTTTTTCTCTTCTTCTTCAAATCAGATTTGAGTCGCTTTCATACATGGTCCTAAATCAGATAGGTATCCGATCCATGGACATGTGACATGAATGTGAACGGTCAAATCTGAATTCATGGAACTTTTTTTTAATGCTTTTCCGCATTACTGCTTTTTTTACTGCAAAAAAAAAAAAAAAAAAAGCAAAAGCAAAAGGCCTGGCCTTTTTTCTTCTCCTCGACCTGAGCATGAACTTCAGACCAGCTGTTTACTGTTTCTCTCCACTCCAGCAAAAGCAAAGATGCTCCACATATGAGCTGCTAACTCATCCATTTCCCTTTATTTCCTTAAAGCTACAAGTCGTCTCTAAAATGTGACATTTTTTGCTGGTGGTGAAGAAGGAGACGTTTATACTCGTATTAATGTAAACATGTGCGAAGTTTTAGATTCAGGGACAGATTCGTTCACATTACACACAGATACAGATCACTTACATTTGTGTATGTGAACCATCAAGATAGCCAAATCTGATCTGAGCAAAAAATCTGATTTGAGCAATGTGGCTTGTAATGTTAATGTAGTCTATAATCCTTTACGGCATCTGTGAAAATTAAACTGAAGAAGATAAAATACTGCTAAACAAGCAAATACCAGGAATTATGGATTTATTAGTGTCAGTTTTGACAGAATTTGCCAACTAATATTCATCACCACAGCTTTACTCTATTCGTTTGATTAGGGCCACAGTAACTTTAGTAAGTCAAATTGGGAGAGTTAAAAAAAAAGTATTAGAGAGTTTAAAGCACCTATGTTTTAATAATAATATACATATTTGACCCCACGTATGTTGGCTCAATGCATAGTGAAATGCCTTGTGATTCCCACCCCAAGCAAAGACCCCTCATCAGACACTTTTTGCTCAGGTAGAGAGAGTGAGATAGAGGGATGATGGAGAAAAAAAAAATACACTCACAGCTTCCTAAGGCTGTCCAGCCCTGCAAAGGCTCCATTGGTGTCCTCAATTGTTCCAGAAATGTCATTGTGGTCCAGCTCCCTGTGGAGAGAGAGAGAGAGAGAGAGAGAGAGAGAGAGAGAGTTAGTTAAGGGAGAACAGTGATGGCTCTGGCTCAAGTACACAAACAGGTTTCAAATACCTTGTCAGGATCTATATGTACCAATAAGCCACCTCAACTCTCCCCCAACTCCCAAACTCATCCCAAAAGTAATGGATGGAGCACCATCATCATTCCAGAAAACCCTGTTTCATTCTCTGCTCTAAAGCAGAAATCAACGCTGGGGGGCTTTATACCACTCAAGCCCATGGCCCATGGCTAAAAAAAAAAAAATAAATAAAAAATAAACTGCATTGGATGATAATCTACGTCAATTTTCCTCCTGAAAACTGTTGATTTGGGTGAGTAAAGTGATTGTTTATTTACTATAAGCTTAGATAAAAAAAAAAAATCAACCCCGTGGTTAGCAGTGCTTAGCACTAAGCGCTAGTAAATGCTGCCTGACAGTGCTACACTGAGGAAACCTGAGTGTTCCTGTAAACCAGGGCAATATCAGCGAGCGATTCATTCCACGTAGCTTGTTTTAACATGATTAAAAAGCAGACTTCAGTCTAATATACTCACCTCTGAATGGCGAAAGAGCTAGTGCTGCGGTTAGCGGCTAATGCTAATACTGCTCCAGCCTTGGTGCTGGAGAAACTTCACTAAAATTCATTTAAAACGCTGTACTTCAGCAGAGATGCTTTACTGCTCCTTACAACCTGACTGTTAGATTTCATACATAAGGGGCACTGGATTATTTTCTGGAAAATTGATGGATTGCAAGTGCGCCTTTCAGTGCGAAAAAATATGGTGGCACTTCCTTTTTTCAGGGTATGTTGTACGAAAGACTTGTGGATTTGGGTCAACAAGCAATGGATGCAGCTTAGAACGCA